>NC_136957.1:32071141-32311141 GCF_032717465.1 Coenobita brevimanus | reverse complement strand
TAGGGCCAATGTCATAGTCTAAGTAATACACAGTCGTCTCACGCTTGGTTCAAATTTTGGAGCAGTCCGCGCATGACGTCACGGGGTCCCGCAGGCGTCAGTTGGCTCGGGGCAGTGGAGGGAGAAGGGTGTGTCTCCTCTCAGTCTCTTCTCTCTCGTGCGGGAATTTCAGACGTGCGGCATCTGAAAACATGCCAGTTTCAATGTGGAATAATTTCCAAAGCTAAAGAGGTCAAAATTAGATTTAAAAGTTTACCTTTATCAAAGAAAATTAAAGATTATAAAGTTTTATAATACGATGAGTGACGTTTGAAGAATATTATCCAACCACTGTGTACAGGTACGTCCGCATGTTGTGATATGATACATGTCTGCATTTACTTCGTATGTCACTCATCGTTTTATTAAACTTATAATCAACTTTAATTTTCTTTGATAATGGTAAACTTTTAAGGCTATCTTTGACCCCTTTAGCTTTGGAAATTATTACATATTTAAACTGGCTGCCTATATTGCAAGCAGATTACAACTATATGTGTTAAAATAAGAAGAGGTGTAGATTTACCACGCTCCTCAGTGTTGCATAAACCAATGAGCAGCCTTAATTCAAATGTTTCTTGGCTCTAGCCAGTGGAGCTGAGTGAACAGGCTATACTTGTCACATTTGAGTTATCCCTTTACTTTTCGTTTTCTATGGAAGGCCATCTGACGCCATCATCATGACGTCATCCTCCTGTGCGTGAGAGGACTATATATTACTTAGACTGTGGTCATAGCATAGAGGCTCCACCCACATGCGTATGGGTCGACTTCGTATATAACATTATAGAATTGGGGAAATTCATTTTCTCTTTCCCTCTCTACCACCTTTCACCCGTCCGTCTCATCCTCCTACCTAACCCCATCTCACCCACCTTTATTTCGCCCTGCCACACCCTTTTCCCGACCCAACACAAGAGTGTATCCACCCACCTTTACCAACTCCACCAAGGCCCGTATTCTTTTCGGGCAGCACTTCCTTACCTATTTACTTTTGGATGTAGTTGGTTGATAGCCTTTCGTAAGTTATTTATGCAGAGTACTGTGATAACACTGAATTGGAGAGTAAGATGAAATAAATCGCTTAGGAATAGGTGTTGTGGAGTAAAACTGTCATCTCCATCTTCAGCGCTGAACTGTAATAGGAATTAGCTGCACAAAGACAAAAATCCGAGTCAAACTAGGGTAAAAGAACTATAACACATCCTCTTCTGCACCCATCAACTTCCTCCCCTTCCTCCACCTCCACCATCTCAACAAACTATTCACACTTGTATACAAATACTATGCAGCAATGGGAATAACAGATTATATCCTAAATGAGCTACCACCACCTAAGTTCATCAGCTGATGTATTCTCTGCTGTCATTGGCCTTAATACTAACAAGGCATATGGGCATGATGAAGTCCCCCCTGTTGTCCTCAAGAACTGTGCTTCTGTGCTTACACTCTGCCTAGGTAAAGTCTTTCGCCTTTATCTGTCAACTTGTACCTCTCTTTCTTGCTGAAAGTTTGCTCTCATTCAGCCAGTCCCAAAGAAGGGTGACCATTCCCAACCCTCTAACTATCGTCCAATTGCTTTAACATCCTTTCTCAAAAATTTTCGAGTCAGTTCTTAACAGAAAAGCTTTAAAGCATCTTTCCTATCACAACCTTCTTTCTGATCGTCAGTAAGGGTTCCGTCAGGGACTCTCAACTGGCAATCTTCTCAACTACCTTCAGACTCCTGGTCATCCTCCTTTCAGGACTTTGGCGAAAGCTTTGCCATCGCACTTAACATCTCAAAGGCTTTCGATCGAGTTTGCCATAAATCTTTAATTTCCAAACTACCCTCTTACGGTTTCTATCCTTCTGTCTGTGCCTTCATCTATAGCTTCCTTTCTGGTCGTTCTATAGCCGCTGTTGTAGACGGCTATCGTTCTTCTAGATCTATCAACAGTGGGGTTCCTCAGGGCTCTGTTCTATCACCGACTCTCCTCCTTTTATTCATCAATAACCTTCTAAGCTGTACATATAACCCTATCTAGTTGTACGCTGATGATTCCACCCTTCACCTTTCCATTTGGTTCCCGCAACGTCCATCTCTGCAGTTACTTCAACCAACAAAGGATGAGGCTATGGCAAACCTAACGTCTGACTTGGCTCGTATCACTGACTGGGACAAAAGTAATCTTGTTTTTAATGCATCAAAAACTCAGTTTTTATAGCTATCAACGGAACATAATCTTCCACAGGAGCACCCACTAATGTTTGATAATAGCCAGCTCAACCCTGCTTCATCCTTGAACATGCTGGGGGTTTCATTCATTCGGGACTTACCTTGGAAAGATCATATTGCATCTCTTGTAAAATCTGTTTCCAAGAGATTAGATGTGCTAAGCCGACTCCGTACCTTCTTTACCCCTGCACAGTTGTTGACTTCATACACGGTTTTATTAGTCCCTGCTTAGAATACAAATCTCATGTGTGGGTAGGCTCCCCACATACAGCTCTTCTCAGTAGGGTGGAGTCAAAGGCTTTTTGTCTCATCAACTCTCTTTCTCTTACTGGCTCCCTTCAGCCTTTGTCTCTTCACCGCACTGTTGCATCGTTATCTCTTTTCTGTCGCAACTTCAATGGTCACTGCTCCTCTGAACGGTCTGCTTGCATCCCTCCACTTCTATGACGGGCGCGCAGCACCCGTCTAGCAACAAACTCTCATCCCTTTTCTGTCCAACTCTCTAATGCAAGAGTTAACCATTATTTCCAGTCCTTCATTTATGCAACAGGTCAGCTCTGAAACTGTCTCCCTCTGTCTGTGCTTCCTACTTCCTATGATCCCCTGTCTTTCAAACGCAGTGTGTCCAGGCATCTCGAAATGAACGGGTCTTGAATTTGGCTCTTTTTTTTTTTTTTTTTTTTTTTCTTCTTGGAACGAACGGTTTGCGGGCCCCTGACCTTTGGTTCCTTCTTTCTTGCATAAAAATAAACCTTCACCAAAACCCTCCTCACCATCGCATCAGGTATATCTCCATCAGCTATATCTGTGTGTGGGCAGAATGAAATATTATTCTTTATCTTTACTTGGACTATATTTTCGTCCTTTCGCAGCTGATTTCACCTAGTTCCGTGGAACGTACTTCTTCGTGACTAGCACCAAATTCGGGTGTTAATCTGTTTTCACAAGATGCAGAGGCGGGTATTTTAGGCCACGTTAAAGTAAGAAGATTATGGACTAAAAATTCTTATTATTCAATCTCTTCACTTCTCGGTTTACTCCACCATTCCCCTAATCCTCTCCCCACTACTGCATTCACTCCACTGCGTTTTTCCTCCTTTCCCTTACGAGTACCCCAGCCGCACACCCACCATCATCATCTCGCTCACACTCATCGCCTCTTCCTTCCTTTATCCTTCACTCCACCCCACCACCCCTCCACAGCCACTACCAGCATCGCCACCATCTCAAATGTATCTCACTCCTCCCCACCCTACCGTCGCACTTGACACCCCACTCCTCTACCCTTCTTCCTTCAACCTCCAAACTTCACCCCCAATCACCTCTCCCCTCCTTCCTGCCTCAGCCTTCAACCTTACATAATTTCTCCCTCTCCTCCTCAACCCCTTGGTTCCCTTTCTCCCCATCTTTTATCTCCCACGCCCCTCTCCACTATTCTTTCCCGCACTTCTCTTTTTCCCTTCTTATAGCCCCTTTCCCCTTTCCCTTCCCTTCTTCCCCCTCAGCTATTAACCTTCGGATCACTAAGAAGACGACTAAATGTAATAAACTATCTATCTATATTTAATCATATTTTGAGAATTACGCTCTATACTTCTGAAATTCCTCTCCTATATATACACCGGATACGTACCGTATATATATATATATATATATATATATATATATATATATATATATATATATATATATACTTCTGAAATTCCTCTCCTATATATACACCGGATACGTACCGTATATATATATATATATATATATATATATATATATATATATATATATATATATATAAGCTCATTGATTGTGGTAGGGAAGGTATAAGGAAGAATTATTAGAGAGAAAGTAAGAATCATATCAGAAGTCCTAGTGAGTGATAAGCAGGGTGGATTTAGGAGTGGCAGGGGATGTGTGGACCAAATATTTAGAGTGAGACAGATAGTAAAGAAGGCTTGTGAGAAGGAGCAAAAGGTGTTTATGGCATTTATGGATCTGGAACAAGCATATGACAAAATGGACAGAAAAGGACTGTGGAAAGTTTTGCGCATATGCGGTGTAGAGGGTAAGCTGCCAGGTGCCGTCAAGAGTTTTTATGATGGTAGCGAAGCATGTGTAAGTGTTAATGGACATCCAAATGAATGGTTCACGATCGGCGCGGGCGTGCGACAAGGTTGTGTGATGTCGTCATGGTTGTTCAAAATATATATATATATATATATATATATATAGAGAGAGAGAGAGAGAGAGAGAGAGAGAGAGAGAGAGAGAGAGAGAGAGAGATGGGGTGATGAGGCAAGTAAAAAACGAGTAATGGAGAGAGGGATGGCGTTGGTAATGAATGGGGATGGATGGAATATCTCAAATTTGTTGTATGCTGATGATGCAGTACTGCTTGCAAGTACCGGACAAGAACTTGGTAGGCTAGTGGAGAGTTTTGCTGATGTCTATAAGCGTCGTGCCTTGAGTTTAAATGTAGAAAAGAGTAAAATGATGGTTATTGGGAGAGAAGGTGACTCCCAGTGCGACGTAACAGTGAATGGAGAGAGACTAGAACTAGTGAGAGAGTTCAGATACCTGGGTACAGTGATAGAAAAAGGAGGAAAATGTGTAAAAGAAGTTGAAAGTAGAATGACACAAGGAAGAAAAATAGCTGGTGGAATTAAGCCCTTGATAAGAATCAGAGGCTTGAGTGTTGCAGCTGCACGAGTGTTAGTGCTAACTTTAACATATGGATGAAAGACTATGGTGTGGCATGGAAATGAAAAGTCAAGAGTAACAGGAGTGGAGATGGGACTGCTGAGGAATGTATGTGGAGTACAGAGGGTGGATAGGATACGAAATAATGTGATCCGTGAAAGATGCGGAGTGAGGAAGTCGGTGGACACCAGATTCGACGAGAGTGTACTGAGATGGTATGGTCATGTGGAGAGAATGGATAACAGTAGAGTGATGAAAAAGGTATATCTGAGCGAATTCCAAGGAGGGAGAAGGCGAGGTAGGCCAAGGAGAAGGTGGAGTGATGTGGTGGATGAATGTGTGAGGAAGAGAGGTTTGGAAGTCGGTGAGGCAAGGGAACTGACAGGAGATCGAGTTGGCTGGGTGAATGTTGTGAGGAGTAGCGCATGATCAGAGATTTTGGCACCCCTTTTTAATATAGCAGCGTCTGGATTGACTCTGTCGGATACGATTATGTGAAGCTACAGAACGTGGTGAATGTTTTTGGCATATCTGATAGAACCAGGATTCTGGGAACTTGAATGATGAGTGAATTGAGGCGTGGCCTATCGAATTGGGCAAATTTGGTCTGTCTGGATATTGCTATTCCTCCTGCCCTAGGGTGAGAAAGGAGGTCTGGATGATGATGATGTTTTATATATATATATATATATATATATATATATATATATATATATATATATATATATATATATATATATATATATCCATCCATCCATCATCCAATCCTACATTGGCCCATGAGGAGCTTAGGAGCCCGGGGCTAGGCAGGTGGTCCCGACATTTAAGATGAGAGTGACCAACCTCACTCATCCCTGAGTGGCATTGCATGAGCAATCAACCCCAACCACCCCTTGGATATAAACCTTCTCAGGCTCAATCCGATTGGAGCGCACTAATTACCCACTAAACCACCAGGCGCCAAAATTTGGTTATATAGTTACCACTCATCGTAGTAAATGGTTTCCTGGTGTACAGGAAACCATTTGGCTTGTCACTCAGTGTGAGTCACCCACAGGCAGAAGGAAGAGGAAAGAATGAAGGAAAGAAAGACAGAAGAGGGATAGTAATGTCATCCATAGGTAGAAGGACAAGGAAGAAATGACGGAAAGACAGAAGAGAATAGAAGGAAAGAAGGATGGAGGAGAGGAAAGGGCAGTCACCCGACAGCAGCACTACATTGAGTGAGTGGATGGTAAGCGCCCCCACCTACCACGAAATATATATATATATATATATATATATATATATATATATATACATATATATATACACGCACTCACACACACACACACACAGTGTATATATATATATATATATATATATATATATATATATATATATATATATATATATATATATATATATATATATATATATATACACGCACTCACACACAGTCACACAGTGTATATATATATATATATATATATATATATATATATATATATATATATATATATATATATATATATGTATATGTATATATATATATATATATATATATATATATATATATATATATATATATATATATATATATATATATATATATATATATATATATGTATATATACAGAAAGAGAGAGAGAGACAGATAGACAGAGAGACAGACAGTGACCGAGAGACAGACAGATAGGCAGAGACAGAGACGGACAGACAGAAACTCAGAGAGACAGACAGACAGACAGACAGGGACAGAGACAGACAGACAGACAGAAACTCAGAGAGACAGACGGGCGGCACACTTGTGGTGTGATTGTGTGTGTGTGTGTGTGTGTGTATGTGGGTGGGTGGGTGGGTGGAGAATTTGCATTTGGGTCAATTATATATCTAAAAGTGTTTTAGTCTGAGGGAGAACACTTGTGGTGTGTGTGCGTGGGTGGAAAATCTGCACTTGAGTCACTTAGTATATCTAAAAATTTGTTAGTCTGAGGCAGCACACTTGCGGTGCGTGTGTCGGTTAGTAATTTCGGTTATTTATCGGCAATAATGGGATTATGTTTGGAAAATTTAATGTTAGGCGAGGAGAGAAAACACACACACACACACACACACACACACACACACACACACACACACACACAGATACACCGCTCGCTGGTGCAGTGGTAACGTTCTCGCTTGCCATCTGGTAGACGGGAGTTCGCGCCTCGCTCAGGTTGCGAAAAGTTTCACTGACGAAGTGGGTGGTTACTGTCCCCCTTGAGCAAGGGGACAGGTGTGTGCGTGTGTGAAGGTCACAGCCTTGCCCTTAGATCGGACTATATGAGCTCTCAGCTCCCCTCCGGGAGGGTAAAAGCTGACGATCACGACCATCAGGTGATCCTGACCGACCCAGTGAATTACACACAAACACACACACACACACACACACACAGATAGATAGATAGATAAATAGATAGATAGATAGATATAGATATATATTGCCAAGCCTTAATTAAATTTCTCCAAGAAAATCCACGCCTATTTCTTAGTTTATTGTTACTCAAGAAGAAAAGGAAACAAGGATCTGATAGCCTATGTCCCAGTTAACTTTTTTTTTTGGGGGGGGAGGGGGAATGTCTATATTTTGCAGAACCCTTATCAAATCTCTCCGAGAGAAATCACTCCTATTTGTTTGTTGGTGCCAGGAAACTTTTTTTTTTTTTTTTTTTTTTTTAGGGGAGAGAATAATTTTTTCCTCATTCTTTATCTCTCTCTTTTCTTCTCTCTCTGTTTCTCAGTCTCTTTCTATCTCTATCTTTCTTTCTTTCTCTCTCTCTCTCTCTCTCTCTCTCTCTCTCTCCATACATCCATATATATATATATATATATATATATATATCCGGACTTGCTCTTCTCCCTTCCATATTTTTCCTTCCCTTTTTCATCTTTCTTCTCCCAGCCCTCGTTCCCCTATCCATCCCTTTCCCCCCATCCCTGCCTCTCCTCCCTACGAGATACAAGTTCCTCTGTACATAATACTTGGTCTCATGGCCCTGTTTCTAGGTATGTCTCTCCGTGGGCCTAATAAAATGATTAAAACAAACCTGCCTCTCCTCCCCCTCTCGCCACCTTAAGCCTATCTCTTTTCCCCGTCTCCTCTTGTCCCAGTGACCTCTCATATCCTCCTCCTCTTCATCTTTGTTCTATCCTTTCCTCCTTTACCCTTTCTCCCCACATTCTATCTTCTCTTCTCCTCTTTCCCATCCATTATCCTCTTCGTTCTTTCCTTCCACCCTGCTTTGTTTCACCTTCTCCCCCCATAGAAAGAAATCAACTCCCTCTTACCCCTAACTCTCCATGCCTGACCTCTCGTCCACTTTGTCTTTCACTCTCCCTCTCGTCTTACCTTCCTATCTCTTGTCTCTCCCACTTTCATCTCCCCCATTCACACCTTTGATCCCCGCCAGCACCATTCCCCTTCGCTGCAGCCCGTGTGAGGGAGAAGACCGATGCCCAGAGCCTCCACAAGACTGTCCTTATGGCACGGTGACTGATGTGTGTGACTGCTGCCTCGTCTGTGCCAAGGAAAGTAGCTGAATAGGTAGGTAAGACGGTACCCAGGTAAGTAAATAGACCGTTGGTAGATATAGCTGGTTCAGAAGTATAATCATTCATGGCTATTATTCCACCCCTATCATTAGTGTTTTAAGGAATCTGAACATGACGTCCGATCAGCACTCGCCTGGCAGTCACTCTTAAGGTATCTTTTGAAGAGACTATATATCTCAGGCAGCACTTACCTCAGTTTTGACACAGTACGTTCATTATACCTTCATGGCATGATGAAATATTAATTTTGTAAGTCCCACTGAAGATACAGTAAGCCTTCTCGAAATACTTAAGTGTTGTATGAAGTTTCTTATTCTAAGATGTATTTGTTTGTTAACTCTGTCAATATAACTACATGCTCTCTCCTTTTCCCTTTTTAATACTTCGCACTCTTTCTATTCTCTTGACCCCAGTAACTCATTCCCATTTATTCAGGCAACCGTCAAACAATTTAATTCATCATAAGAAAGGATTTTCGAACCGGAACGGTAAGATACACACTTATAAACCTATTCAGTACAAAAGATTTTTCCAGACCTGAGTGAAATTGTCTGTCAGTGGCAAGAGTACAATTTAAATTGTCATTGTACCGAAAGGGATAAAATTCTGCCATACACATTCAACGGTATGATCAGCAAGCTTATTGCACGTGCATTTTCACACTCCTCTAACATTTCTTATCCCAACCAAGCCCACCGCAACCCAACTCGGCTCTCATGAACCCAGCCTAATCCAAACCAGGATAAGTACCCAACTCAACCCAACCTAGCCAAATCAGACCAATCCTACGCTTAATCTAAGCTGATTTACAAATAACTTTAATCTAAACCAACCCAGTCCGGTTTAATATAAGCTACACTCTTCGTTACTACCTAACCTAACCCAATCCAACCCAACACAGCCCAACTCAACCCAAACTAACTTAACCATACCTCATCTCTCCCAGCCCAGTTTAACCATATCATCTCTAACTGCCTAACGTAACCTAACATAACCCAATCCAGCCAAAACCAACCCAGCCCAACCTAATCTCATCTCTCCCCCACAGGATCCGGGTGAGGAGTGTAGGGGTGCCTGCAATACATACGGCAAGTGCAGGACATGTCTGAAATGTAAACAACAGGAAGGCAGAAGAAATGAATACTGTATTAACGTGAAACAGGGCCACTAATTTATAGTTACCTGTTCCTGATAACCCCACCGATGTATGACCTTCCCTACTGATTGGATACACGTTTTCCCAGCTAAAGATATTACATCATAAAGTGATTAGCTACTGATTGGTGTTACCTGCTGATATGATTAAATTATTTTACCTGCAAGAACAGCAATGCTGCTTCATTGTCACCTGTTGATTAGTTACCAGCTGATGTGGTTATTTTATAATGTGGTTAAGTGCTGATAAATGTTACTTGCTGATCGAGATAAAATATGTTACCTGCAAATACTGTAATGCTACTTCATTAACCTGACACTCCCTTCCTGAGGCTCAGCACTCTATCTGCATGTCACACAATTTCATAAATGATAGTTTTGTCGCCAGTACCCACCGTCCATAATGAACAGATGCTACGACTGTTTCATTCATGACTGGAGTGAGTGCATGGGAAGGGAGGGAGGAATGGGGGTATGACAGCAGTGCGTTTCGTGGAAGGTCAGTTAAGTCTGCCTTAATGGAATTCAAACAGAATCTTTCCTGCCCCAGCCAGAGATCGAACTCGTGCCCTTTCTCCATATGGGGATTAGAATCAGTGCGCCGACATTCATAATCAGTATTGCAAACTGCCTCTTGAACCACTATCCCATCAAGTGTTGAAGAAAGTTACACTACACATCACATCACCCAGTTCATCTCCTGTATTTTCATACCCATAAGACCTCTTTCTATGTAGCTTAAATTTGTAACTTATATACTTTTAATAAATTTATGTTCTTGTAAACGTTAGCATTAATCTTTAACCTTCTTCTTGGGTTGGAAATAATAATGATGTTGATGATGATACAGTAATGATGACGATATTCGGCAAACATACATGTGGGTATATTGCAATTCTATGCGGTAGTTTATTTATATGACTAACATTAAGTATAATAACCCAAACAAAATTCCATTAATGTGTCACCTTTTCCATGCTTGAGTTTTCTGTGTTGACACATGGCTGACATCAAGATTTCTTCAGTTGATGCATTTGTTGTCATCACTGGCCTATATATTAACAAGGCATATGAACCTGATGGGGTTTCTCCTGTTGTCCTCAAGAACTGTGCTTCTATGCTTGCACCCTGCCAAGGTAAATTCTTTTGCCGTTGTCTATCAACTTGTACCTTTCCTTCTTGCTGTGATTTTGCTCTCATTAGGCCTGTCCCAAAGAAGAGAGACCATTCCTAGCCCTCTAACTATCGCCCACTTGCTTTAACACCCTGTATTTCAAAAGTTTTTGAGTCTATTCTTAACTGAAAATTTTTAAAACATTTTTCCTATCACAACCTTCTTTCTGATCGCCAGTATGGGTTCTACCAGGGAAGCTCGACTGGCGATCTTTCCACCTGCATTTCGGATTCCTGGCCATCCTCCTTTCGGGACTTTGGTGAAAGCTTTGCCATGGCATTTGACATCTCAAAGGCTTTCGATCGTGTCTGATATAAATATTTTCCAAAATGCCCTCTTATGGTTTTTATCCTTCTATCTGCGCCTTCATCTCTAGCTTCCTTTTTGGTCGTTCTATAGCTTTTGTTGTAGACGGCCACCGTTCTTCTCCTTGATCTATCATTTGTGGTGTACTTCAGGGCTCTGTCCTATCACCAACTCTTTTCCTTTCATTCATTAATGACCTTCTAAGCTCTGCATCTAATCCTATCCACTCATATGCTAATGACTCCACCCTTCACCTTTCCATTCATTTCCCACAGTGTCCATCTCCGCAGTTATTTCAACAAACAAGGGATGAGGCTATGGCACATCTAATGTCTGCCTTGGCTTATATCTCTGATTGGAGTAAAAGTAAGTTTGTTTTTAACTCGCCGCATGCCAGTGCCATTTTAAAAACGGTCTGACATAATTCTGCGGCCAGTGCCAGTGCCGTTTTAAAACGGTTTAAAACAAAAAACTTCACTGTGACCGCATTTTTCAAGATTCACGGGTAAAAACTGGCAGGCATGTAAGGTAACTGCTCCTCTACCATCCCCTCAGGCTGTCAAGGCCATACATTCACTTGCTCACCCCCTCACGTTTGCTCTGCCTCACTCTGCCTGTGTGCCTCACCCAGTGCTGTATATAGTGAGGGCATTGTGTAAATATTTTCATGTAAGTGTAAGTTGTAAATATTTTCTTGTAAGTGTAAGGACTATATAGTGAAGTCAAGTTGTAAATACCTTCTTGTAAGTGCCAGGACTGTACATAATGAAGTCAGGTTGTACCTATCTTCAAGTAAGTGTAAGATAATGCATTCACAGTGAGAAAGACACGCAAATTGTGATAGATGCTGAAGTAATAAGTAATCAGAAAAGTGTACTGAACATTGCTATACCTTCCCAGCATAAATACCTGAGTATACCTTTCATAGAAAACGCCTTTCTCTCACGTAAGTGGTGAGCATGAGAGAGCGGCTATACCTGTACACAAGTATGCAGGACTCAATAAAACTCATTTCCGAGCCTCAGTGAGCATTTTAATAGCGAAATTCGCAGTTTCCTCATCAATATCTATCATTTTAGTCAATAAAAAAAGGTCAAAAATGGCCGGCACTGGGGTGACCCATAGGGCTAAAAATAGCCGGCATGCAGCGGGTTAATGCATCAAAAACTCAGTTCTTTCATCTATCAACCCGACATCATCTTCTACAGGAGTACCCTCTAATTTTTTATAATATCCAGCTTAATCCTGCATCATCTTTAAATATACTTGGGTTTTCATTCTCAAGGAATTTATCTTGGAAAGAACATATTACCTCTCTCGTACTATCTGCTTCTAAGAGACTGGGTGTGCTAAGCAGACTCAATGCCTTCTTTACCCCTGCACAGTTGTTGACTTTATATATGGTACGGGTTTTATTTGCCTCTCTGTAGAATACAACTCTCATTTGTGAGAGGCTCCCCACATTCAAATCGTATCAACAAGGTGGAAGCAAAAGCTTTTCATCTCATTAATACTCCTCCTCTTACTGGTTCCATCATCCTGTCACTTTGCTGTGCTGTTGCACCTTTATCTCTTTTCAGTGGTCACTTCTTTGAATTGTCTGCTTGCATTCCCCCACCTTTATCACAGGTGCATAACACTCATCTAGCATCAAACTCTTATCCCTTTTCTGTCCAACTCTTTCATGCAAGAGTTGACCATTACTCCTAGCCTTTCATATATGCAACAGGTCATCTCTGGAACTGTCTGCCTCTCTCTATATTTCCTACTGTCTATGATCTCCAGTCTTTCCAACGCATTGTTTCCAGGTATCTCGAAATGTATGGATCTTGAATTTGGCACTCTGTTATCTTGCTTTAGTTTTTTTTTCCTTGGAAGGAACAATTTGCAAACTCCTGGCCTTTTGCTCCTTCTTCCTTTCATTAAAAAAAAAAAAAGACTAAGTGGCGACTAGTGACAATGGACAACTTATAACCAAGGGACCGAATCGTAACCAAAGTGCCGTCTCATAATGAAGGAGCAATTCGTAACCAAAGGGGGATTCGTTACAAAGGGGCAATTAATAAATAATGGTGCTATTCGCAACCAAGGATCGATTCGTCACCAAAGTGGCGACTCATAACCAAGAAGGCGATTTGTAAATAAAAGGGCTTTTTGTAACCAATAGGATGATTCGTCACCAAATCCACTCCACTGGTGAAGGTGTTGCTAGCTCTCTGAATGCTACCCTATTAGGGTGATATGAAGTAATCTGGACTTGCCACCCTCGGTGATCTTCAGGTCGACCTAGCACTCAGTGACAATGACATCCCATCTGATGAAGCTTGGCCCCCAATTGACCCTCATAGACACCAGGGCTCAACACCCACTGCAGTCGCAGTGACTCCCAGGCTGCCTCAACATGTAGCCCCCATCATGTCAGCCAGGGCTCCATCTCCACCAAACATACCGTGGAACACACTTCAGATGTCAACAGTGAACCATTGTCCCTTGCTGCATAAACATCTAAACGCTGAGACATACTCAGAGCAAGGTTCCTGATCACTTCCTTCCATGCCTCAGTCCTCAGAAGACACCTTACCAGTCTGCAACAGTTCCTCCAGCATTTGCTCCCTGGGCTGAGTACATCAAACACCTCTTCATAGAGTACCTGACTCGATATGAACTTCATTGGCTATCTCAGGTCACCAAGATGTTCTGTCTCGAGGTTAAGATATCTGCTGTCACCCCCCACTCCATCTATAACTCAAGACTATGTACAGACATCATAGGCACGGTCATGAGTGGTGAGTACCTCTCCTTGTTCTTGGATGTTCAGGGCTCAGTTGAGAGGCCTCGTAAGTTCCCAACCTACCTTCATCACCCACTCACCCTGTCAGTGTTGACCCTTCCTTGGCCAAAGACCTCATTGGTATCTACATTGCTTATCGCTTCCAACAAACCTGGATGCCCTTCAACCGACTAGTTGTCACCTGGAGTCTCCCAGACACTCCTCCACCAGTAGTCAATTTCAGTTTCCTCCCTAGTCTCCCATCCTGTGAACTACACAGGATGAAGGATGAACAGCCATGGTGCTTCAAATGATGGGGAATCGGACATATATCAGGCTACTGCTCTGCCTTGAGAAGTGTGCATATTGTGATGCCAGCCATGCCCTCTGGATTGCCCATATCGAACCCCTTCACCACCCACCACTGTTGCTACTTTGGAACTGCTACCCTTACCTTTACTGGACATCTCACAGAGAACATGTTCTCATTGTTATAAGCCAGGAGTCAATGTGCAGCACGAGTGTATCAAATACTCAGGTCCTGCTGCAACTCCTACAGCAGCGTTACCACATGCACCACCACCATTGCCACCACTACCACATGCTTCCACCTCACCTGCCTCTTCTACCACTCCCGATTCTGCATAAGTACTTGCCCTCCATGAAGCCATTGCCTCTCTGATGTTTCAGTGCACAGGACTTATGGCGCTTTATGATGCCATCGAGGCACACATCGATGGCATGGTCAATCAGCACATCAGCACCGAAAGCACATTCCCTTCTCTTGCTGAGTCTCAATAGTTTATCATCACCAGTCACCACCCTCACAGAGAAGCTGGATGCTGTCACCTCTCGCCTTAAGAGGATTGATGATCTCACAACAAAGGACCCCTCACATACTACACCACTAAGCAGTGTTCATGCTACCACATCATCGCCACCTGACTCCCAGAAACCTATAAGTAAATTCACTAACCAAATACTGCTTCATGTTATGTCTTGGAATGTCTGTGAAGCCAGAAGTCAATCAAAACTTGCTGCGCTCAAGAGCTATGTATGTGGCCAACACCCACATGTTATATTAATTTAAGAAGTTTTTGTTGGTTGTCCTCTACCTGTGGAAGAGGCTCCCTCACTTATTGACTGCATTTAGTATGTTCACCTTGCTAGGAATAATCTCATTAGTTACATTCATTCCTCCATACCACCTCAACTTTTCCACTGCTCTGTAGATGTTGATATGACCTTTCAGCTTTTTGAGGTCACAGTGGGTGATGGTGCAATCCGCTTATGAAATATCTATTCTTCCTCTGGAAGGATTATCTCCCTAACCTCCCTACTCCTGCAGTTCGTTGTAATGTCTACATGGGTGGCTTTATGTCTGACATCCTGTTCTGGATGACCTCTCTGCTATGCCAAATTGCAATGGGCTTCCTCACCTTGAATACATTCGTTGCTACCAACTTACTTGCAGGGACACTGGTGATGTCAGGCACATGTGGAGGCACTCTTCATCACATCATAACATCCAAGCTGGTGCTGTCCCACATCAGATGTGTTCCCATCCCTACCCTCTTCTCAGACCACATTGCCCTCAGTCTCCACTGTTCATTCGCTGACTGATCTTCTCCTCACATTTGCACCTACATTACCATTCCTCCCAAGCGCTGCCCTACGTAACTCTCACATTTCCAGTCTCCTCCCTACATTTGATTTGCAATGATCTGACAATTTATGTCTCTCCCTGGTAAGCTCCACACGTGGCTTCTACTATACAGTCACTATGTTAAAACACTATACATCAAAAGTTGCATTGAAGTTCACACTTAGACACTAGATCTGTGGATCCTCCAAGCAGAAAGGAAGATGGTCTCTTTCCAGAAGCAAACAACACCTGACCATTTGCACCAGTACCAGGCATCAAGAGACGATCTAATTGCCCTCCAGCAATGCGTCCATACTGAATACTGGTGGAAGTTCACAGACAGCATCAACCATCAGACTAGTGATAGATCCATGTGGCATCTAATAAGCAAAGTTGTCAGGAAAAAGCTTTCCAGTGTTGTCCACCACAGTCCAACTGAGTGCACACTAGATTGTTTTTAATACATGGTCTGAGTAATCACAAGCATATAATCTTCATGTACATTTTCAAGATGCGCTCTCCTGCCAGCAAACTGTGTGCATTCTCCATCTGATGGCTGTGTTACTGAAAACAGATGAAGATGATGACGTGCTGATAACTGAGGATGAATTACAATGTGCTCTCTTTAGGAGTAAGGCAATAGCCCCTGGAGATGATGGCATCACTTCCCCTGTCCTTTGCCTACTCCTGAAAGTCCCTGGCAAAACCCCAGCTACAGCTCTACAATTTTTTCATCTATAAAGGATATATGCCTAATGGCTGGGCCTCTAGCAAGATTGTGTCCATCCCAAAACCTGATACTGAAATAATTCAGACCTATTTCCCTCATCTCTTTCTTCAGTAAGGTTCTCGAATGCATCTTCCTTACCCGTCTCATGTTTCAGCTGCACGACAAACTCTTACCCAGACTGTATGGTTTTCAGTCACAAAGTACACACCGCTGTCTAATGTAATTCTATACCATCCTCTGACCCACCTGCGTTGTACCATTCGCTGATCTTAAAAGTGCCTTTGATGCTGCAAACAGAGATATCATCCTCAATCAGCTGATGGAATTTGGTGTCCAAGGAAACCTCTTGAGGATACAGGGTTACCTCTGTAACAGAACATTGTGTATCCTTTTGAAGTGTGTGTGTAGCTCCTCCAAGGCCTTTGAACTCGGCGTTCCTCTAGGAAGTTTTCTAAGCCCTTTTCCTTTTAACCCCCTGCATGCCAGTGCCGTTTTAAAACGGTCTGACATAATTCCACGGCCAGTGCTAGTGCCGTTTTAAAACGGTTTAAAATAAAAAACTTCACTGTGACCGCATTTTTCAAGATTCGCTGGTAAAAATTGGCATGCATGTAAGGTAACTGCTCTTCTACCATCCCCCAGGCTGTCAAGGCCATACACTCACTCGCTTCCCCTCTCACGCTTGCTCTGACTCACTCTACCTGTGTGCCTCACCCATTGCTGTTTATAGTGAAGGCATTTTGTAAATATTTTCATGTAAGTGTAAGTTGTAAATATTTTCTTGTAAGTGTAAGGACTATATAGTGAAGTCAAGTTGTAAGTACCTTCTTGTAAGTGCCAGGACTGTACGTAATGAAGTCAGGTTGTACCTATCTTCAAGTAAGTGTAAGATAATGCATTCACAGTGAGAAAGACATGCAAACTGTGATAGATGCTGAAGTAATAAGTAATCAGAAAAGTGTACTGAACATTGCTATACCTTCCCAGCATAAATACCTGAGTATACCCTGCATAGAAAATGGCTTTCTTTTACGTATGTAGTGAGCGTGGGAGTGCGGCTATACCTGTATACGAGTTTGCCAGACTCAGTAAAACCCATTTCTAAGCCTCAGTGAGCATTTTAATGGCGCAATTCATTGTTTCCACATCAAAATCTATCATTTTAGCAAAAAAAAAAGGTCAAAAAATGGCCGGTGTCATATAGAAATCTGACCCCATGGAAATCTGACCCCCGGGTCACTTTTCTATTATAGAAAACTGATCCACCTTATAGAAAATAGACCCCTTAGGTGAAATTTAGGTTGGGTTAGGTTAGGTTAGGTTGTTAGGTTAGGCTGTGGGTCACTTTTCCATAAGGAGGGTCAGAATTCTATAATAGAAAAGTGCCTGTGGGTCATTTTCCTTGGGGGTCAATATTCTATGTAACACCGGCACTGGGGTGACCCATAGGGCTAAAAATAGCTGGCACACGGCGGGTTAATATCTTTATGCACTGGTTACTCTCTCTTTTTCCCAACATTCCTGGAATCACTGTTACCTGTTAAGCTGACAATATCTGCATTCACTCTAGTCTCCAGAAGATCTTTAATGCTTCCTTCAGTCATTCAATCACCATCTTCCACTTTTGGCCTCATTCTCTCCCCAGGAAAAAGTAAAATCTTATCTCCCCACAACCCGGGAATGTTTCCAGAATTCATTGTAGGAAATAGTGTCATCCCCCTTTGCAGTACCTTTACCTGGGTGCACCTGTATCAATTACCCCAATCATACCTATAAGACGTGTTTGTTCCATCGTCTAAAATCTCCTAGATTGGCTGTACAGCGCTTAATTCTCCTCAAGTGGCTTACCAACAATACTCCTAGAATCTCTATCCCTGTTGCCAGAACTATCTAGATTGTATTCATACGGTCAATCATCGATTACCTCTCCCCTGCACTCAGTCAACTCCCGAAGACATCTTTAGAACCCACTGATAATTTTCAAAACAAGCTAACGAGATACATCCTTGGGTGTTCTATTTCCAGTAAAATAGTGAACAAGCAAACTGTGCTCAATCTTCCCCCACCCCTTGTGGAGAGATTATATGACAATGTCTCTTATTTCAGCATCTAATATCTTCATCCTCCCCATCTTGCCCCTTATTATTCTCGTGTCATCAGAACTTCACTTGACCTTGTTGCACCTTGACCTCCACTTTGGCCCGGTATCCCCCTCGTTAATACAGCCTGTTCCATTCTATGAAGACTTGTTATTAATGTTCCCATGGCAGAACTGGATCATGGTCCACCTCTCTGGAGGATTCCTCATTTTGAAGTCTGATTTACTCCTACCTCCAGTGCAGACCTACCACTCCTCCAGAAATAACTAACTTTGGAGATCATGACAAGAGTGTCTTCCTCAGTTCCTGCCACTCACCATCTCTACGTGGACTGTTCCCTGCAACCAGACGGGAGTGCTGGATGTGCCATCTACTCACCCAATTTGGACCCACCAGAGGGAGGCTGGGTTGGTTGCAGACTACTGAACTCATCTAGCTCTCACTATTGTGAGCTACAGTGAATATTGCATGAAATTAGTCTCCTCTCTCAGTGAAGACTGAATGGTGTAGTTATCTCTCACTCTCAGTCTGCCCTTCAAGCCATCTCAACTCCAAAACTCACATGCCAGTGCTTAGTTCAACAAATCTTATGTCAGTTAGTTCAGCTCATGAAAATCCTCTTATCGTACAGTTCCTGTAGATTCCTTTGCATGTCGGAATTGCAACCAATGATAGTGATGACCTCCTCGCGACAAATGCCTGTGGACTGCCTCTTCCTGATGATGCTACATCCTCCCTCCTCTGCTACAAAAAAGAGATACATTCATCCACTCTTCTTCCTACACTCCATTGCAGGAAAGGTGAGCATACTCAGAGTGTGTCTATCCAACACTATGACCACTTCCATCTGTCTCCTCCCAGGTATCGTTGACATGGTCTTAAGGTTCGTAGGCACAATGTTGTCTCTGCTTGACTTCGGCTAGGATATCATCCTGTCTTGCAAGTCTGCAGCAGGACATATGCCTCACTTTTCCTGCATACTTTGTGACCATCCTAATGCCAACAGCCTTCAGCATTGTTGCCTTGAGTGTACCTCAGTCAGGGACCTACTGCCTCCTCGACAGCTCCTTAATGACATGTAATTATCTACTCACAGACAATCATTTAGATATCATTCTTGAGTGATATCCACAGTTTTCTTTTTTTTTTTTAATGGGGAAATGAATGTCCCAAGCTATACCTTGATAGATCATATAGCCCAGCTAGGTTACGGGAGAACACTACCTCTCCCAGCAGGGCAGCTACTCGGGTGGGACGCGAACTCTCTACCCTTTGGTTGTGAGTCAGGTGCTCCACTGAGCCACCCTGCCCCCACACTTTAGTGGTTGCTAATTCATGTATTGTAAACTCCAATATACCTATGTAACAAAACATGTTCCCTGCAAGACACTAGATCCTGTGTACATTATACTTGGCCTCATGATCCCATTACTATGTATGTCGCCACTGAGGGGTAATAAATTGATTAAAACAAAAACAATGGGGTGATTCCTGACCAAAGGAACGATTCAAAACCAAGGGTAGGATTCATAATCAAGGAGCCAAATCATAATGGGGGCATCTCGTAACCAAAGAAGGGATTCGTAAAGATGGATGTGATTCATAACCACAGAACCGATATGTAACCAAGAGACTGACTCGTGACAAAGGGGCCATCTTACTGCCAATGGGCCGACTCATAACCAAGGGGCCGACTCGTAACCATGCCGATTCGTAACCAACAGGACCACTTGTAACCAAGAAGCCGATTCGTAATCAAGTAGCCGACTCGTATCCAAGAGGCTGACTTGTGACTCGTAATCAAAGGACCAACGTGTTAACCAAAGGGCCGACTTATAACTAAGAGAAAGACTCAAGCAAGGCACTGACTCGCAGCCAAGGAGCCGACTCATACCCAAGGGGCCGACTTGAAACCAAGGGGCTGACTCGTAACCAATAGGTGACTCATAACCAATGGGTCTATTCACATCCACAGGGCTGATTCGTAATCAAAAGGTGATTCGTAACCCATTGGTTGATTAGTACCCATGGGACCAATTCATAACGAAATGGCCTATTCATAATAAAGGGGTCAATTCGTAACGAAACGACCGATATATCACTATGTCACCAATTCTTAACCCGAAGATGACAACTAGTCATTCGAAGGGTTTACCTTCATAATTTTATTTTTTATCAGCCTATGGTAAAATTATGTATCTCAAAGCATCTCACAAAACAGCAAAATTAGATCTGTGTTAGACAGAGCCAACTATTGTCAATGGTCATAGAGGGAACCTGTGTAGCTCTAAAATGAACCATGTTTGACTGGTATGTTCGATTATCTGCCCAAATTTAACCCATCAAGACCGCTGCCACACGATCGTGATTTTGTGTAATTTGACACACCAGCCTATCCCACTAGATCACTAAAGACACACAAAAAACTGATGGAGCGTAACTCCGCCCCTTTGGTGACGTATATGGGATCAGACCAATGAGAGCTAGAGTGTCTGGGGTGTATGGCATGATTGTCCCCCTAAGGTGGGGGAGAAGGAACCCCCCCCCACCGTCACTTTACCTTCCTCAGCCTCAGCCAGTGCATCATCTCCACACTGTCCCCTCCCAACCAACCATATCCCAACATACCCACTACAGCGGTGTGTGTACATAGCAACCCTTCTCGCCTCTCCCTCCTCCCCCTTCCTCCTCCTCTATCCCTCCTCCCCTATCCCTCCATCCTCCTCCCCCCTCCAGCCATACACACTCCACCTCTACTTTTTGCCTGACTTATTTTGTTGCTATGGGTATATGCCACGCTGACAGCTTGTCCTACCAACTTCACATTGACATTAGTTGTGTATATATAATTATTTAATGTAAATAAGGCATTTTCTGTACATTTTCTATTTTCGCCCATGGGGGTTCAGTAACTTTTTTGCATCTTTGACAGGCGATTGTGCGATAACTATTTGGTCAATCTGGCTGAAACATACATTTTCAGGCGTGTAAATTGAGTCTCTTGAAACGTGGAAGAAAATTTTTTACCTTGGTGAAAGCAGAAAAATTGACCCTGTTTTGCAGCTTGAGGGACAGACCTGCAGAGCGAATTGCGTGCTTTAGGGTTATATATGAGCGTTACTATTAGGATTTTCTGAGCCAAATTAACCTATTCCAGACGTTAGGATGGGACTTAAGTATAAGACTAAGACAAGGAATGTGAGAGAAACAGAAAAACCATAGGGTTGGGAGACCATAATTCTTGTCCTTCTACAACTCCAGTACTAGCACTGCTTGTGGCCCTCATTCCTCCCACCGCACGCAGGCGTTCACCTGTTAACCCCCTTGATCGTCAGTAGTAGGTGAATTCAAAGTCCGGGAGTACTTTCCTGATAATGTATTGAGCACTGCTATCCATCTCAACCCTTACGTGCCTCCCTGCTGTTACTAACTGGCTTTCTAGTCGGCGTGCTCCTTTGAACTCAGAGTATCAGCAAAATTTGAATTAGGCCAGACCTTAGGTAAGGGACTTGGGTCACTTCGCCCTACTTATAACACTTATAGCAACACACTTGCAATATACATATATACTACATATTACAAATGGTTACAAACACACACACACACACACACACACACACACACACACACACACACACACACACACACCGTTCGCTGGCTCAGTGGTAAAGTTCTCGCTTGCCATCTGGTAGACGGGAGTTCGAGCCTCGCTCAGGTTGCGAAAAGTTTCACTGACGAAGTGGGTGGTTACTGTCCCCCTTGAGCAAGGGGATGGGTGTGTGCGTGTGTGAAGGTCACAGCCTTGCCCTTAGATCGGACTATATGAGCTCTCAGCTCCTTTCCGGGAGGGTAAAAGCTGACGATCACGACCATCAAGTGATTCTGACCAACCCCGTGAAATACACACACACACACACACACACACACACACACACACACAAGCACGTGCGCGCACTTACCCTAATCCTCGTATTCCACGATGCACAATGAAAGAAAAAAAATGTAAATATAATGTTTAGGAAGTTCAGAAAACTGATCCCCGCACTATAGAACTATTCCCTTTGTTGTCTTTCCACCTCTGATTCATAAAGGCTAAGTCAAGGCAGTCGTATTGCTTGAGCTCATGATTTGAACTCATTAGCTGTTCACGACTAACACGTACTCATTATGCTGACGTTACTTACAAGTGTCTTAATGTTCCATATTGGCGACTCGGTATTAAAATAAATCAAAGCATAGCGTTCCCTGATGGTAAACCAAGCTAATATAATAATATTACATGACGTCCTGTTGTCTCAGCCAAGTTGATGTGTAGTACAGGACCAGTTCATACCCAACACAGCTATACTTCTAGGCATGCCCAGTCAGCTAGTATTAAAATACATTTATATGATTTGAGAAAGCGGAAAAAAAAATCTTGAACGAAGTAACTGCTCTTCAGTGCCTTCAAAATTACTTGATATCTCTAACACGTCCAAATGTTTCATTTCCTGTGGAACAACTGATCATGAAGTAATACTGGTAGCACGTGAGATGATGATTTTAATAGCATAATAATTATTCTTTCCAGTACTGTAATTTCTTATGTGTGCGTATATATATATATATATATATATATATATATATATATATATATATATATATATATATACACAGAACAGTGTGTGTGTGTGTGTGTGTGTGTGTGTGTGTGTGTGCGTGTAAAATATAGATATGAATAGACAGATATGCAAAAGTACTCAATTTCACAGGTAGAAAACGAGCGGGGTTTATAAGGGGTGTGAGACGTCGCTACTGGCCAGCAAGTAAGCGCCGTACCGTGCATGAAGTAATCACTAGCTATCCCATCAGCAGCCAAGAAATTAGAGAACAGATTTTATAGACGCCGATGGTCCTTTAGGCTATATATTTAGAGGTGTAAGGCTGTGAGGAAGACCACGAATAGGATGGATGCACAACGTGAAGAGAGCATTTGATGCAAGAGGGATGTCTGTGGTGCAAGGAAGAGTTGCTGCGCGTGATAGGAATGACTGGTGAGAAATTGTGAATGAATGAATGGTGACTCGGCCCCGAGGGGATATTCTCTCGTATTTGGTCTAATCAGCTGATCAGGTCAGGTGAGGGCATGGGTATGGGTCCATTATGATGTGGCAGGGGTAAACCAACCCTGCTCTCGGGTCCTGCTGCAGATGGTCTTTATTGTACTGAGCTCTTGACATTCGTGCAGTGTGGTGTGATGAGGAATATCCCTTCTCGCCTTAGGACTAAGATACAAGTAAATGTATTTGTTTTGATGAGTAAATTTGGAGAATGTCGTCTTGTCTCAGCAACCCTTTTGGTGGAAGCAACCTAGGTAAATAGATAGATTGATAGATTTATCTACTTGTGTATTCTTCTGCAGTGTTCACAACACCAATCACAATAAAACAAAGTATCCAACTGATGAAGTAAGGCATAATTTTATATTGTAAGAAACCTTCAACATTGGTGAAGAAAGTCTCATATCATTTTCATTTACCACAGATCAAAATAACAGCGGCACTGCCTAGCCTATCAGAATTCCCTTATTCCATGAACTGCTTATTTCTGGAACTCACTTCCCCAGATTAGTTTCTTTCCTACCTTCAGTGTACAATATAGTAGTTTAGTCCAATTGGTACAGATTTTTAATAAATAGAGGACTCCTGTAACCAAGTGAATGAATTTTTAAATTTGTTTTTCCTTTCTCTGTTTGTCTTTCACAAGACATATATACATATACATACATATACAGTAATCCCTCCAATATGCGACGTAATAGAGTCAAAGGCATGTCCAGATAGTGCTTCTGTCCGGATATTGGGCCCCAGCCTCCTGGACTTGTACTTATGGACCCTAACTCAGAAAAACACCTATACAACTCCCTCTGGACATGCATTGCACCTATTTAAGACCCAAATCACACCAATAAGGGATATAAAAGACTGAAATAAATGCAAAAGAACTATAAAATGAGTTTTTAGAGGTGAGTTTATACAATATTAAACATTCTGGGTACTTACAAGTCCCTGGCTCCTGGACTGGTTTGAACCGCCAGTTTGCAGTCCACAGTTAATCCTCTGCACTCCATATTCTATCTTAACACTGCACAACACTGTAAATTCCCGTGTGTTCTAGTGGCGAGGTATTGCAGTTTATTCACTGTTTATTCACAAAAAACAAGCACCTGTGGCTTGCACTGCTATAAGCATCTGCTCTCGATCGGAGTTTGGCTGTGACTGTTGATGATGGCGGGGTAACAGAGTTGCCAGATCGCAACGGCCACATTACCAATCTCCTCAACTTTCATTACCAAATTTAACTTTTCATTACCAAATTCGTAAAGCTAGCATTTATTCTTCACTAATTATATATGCGTTGGAACAGAAACCGGTGCAGGTATACTTTGGGGAGAGAACAGGAAACTTTTGGATTTAGATTATGCAGATGATATAGTTCTGATTTGTGATGGGCCAGAAGAGATGCAGAGAGTGTTGGACTGTTTGGTGAGTGAAGGTTGCAAGGTGGGTTTGGTTATTAATTGTGGAAAAACTGAAATAATCAATATGAATATGGAAAATGTGCAGGAATGTGTAATTGGAGGTATGGTTGTAAAGCAAGTTGATAGGTTTAAATATTTAGGTACTTATTTAGCCAAGGATGGTTCTTTGAACTTTGAATTCGAAGAAAGGTTAAAGAAGGCTAATCAGGCAATGGGAATGCTTAAAAATATTTGGAATAATAACAGTTTCTCTGTGCATACAAAAATCAAACTTTATAAGGTAATGGTTAGGAGTATCTTAATTTATGGACACGAGTCTTGGTACAGCACAGTGACTATGGAAAATAAATTCTTGGTGTTTGAAAATAAAGCACTTAGAAGAATATTAGGAGTTAAGTGGTGGGAAAGGATACCAAATAGTAGAATTAGAGAAATAACGGGAGTGCAGCCGATCGATGAATATGTTAGATTCTCACGATGGAAGTGGCTAGGACATGTGTATAGGAGACAGGGAATAGTACGAGGTACACCAGGGTGAGTGGCACTTGGTAGGAGAGGTAGAGGAAGGCCAAAAGAGACGTGGGTGAGGACAATGAGACGGGAAGCTGGAGATGAGTGTTGGGGAGATCTTGAGGAGTTAGCACAAGATAGGATGTGGTGGTGTGAGTTCATCGAGGCCCTATGCATCCCCGAGGGTGCCACAGGAAATGATTGATTGATTGATTGAATTATATATGCAAGTGGAAATACATGTAATCACTCTCCTTATAATTAACACCATGTTGATTATTTTCACGCTATGTAGGGTAGCAGATTAATCAGAGAGAGCAAACAATCCACCATCTCCATCCTGTGTATCCTCATACATGTGAAAAATCCATTTGGTAATGCATTATTCTGATTCATTACCAAACGAATTTTTCATTACCAAATTGGCCCAAACTTGGTAATGAAAAATACCAAATGGCAACCCTGACATGGGAAGGGGGAGGGGGAGGAAGGAAGGGGTGAAGGGACCATGGTGTAACAGCTGTTTGGCACCACGCAATAATTTCAAATTACGGGTGGGAAAAAAGTCAGATTTTTTTGTTTTTTTTTTGCGGTTTTTGGCCCATTTTGGGAATATTGGACCCCGGGACGATTATGTCCGGTTAGTGTGTGGGGGGGGGGGGGGAATGATCGGATATTAGAGGGATTAATTATATATATATATATATATATATATATATATATATATATATATATATATATATATATATATAGTAAAAGTTTGTTAATCCGAATGGCAGTGGACTAAGAATCATTTGGATTATCAGATTTTTCAGATATTTGGGTGGTACCCCTAAGACACTTAATTTCATGTTTAAACTGAAAATTTACTGAATGGATAACTTTTCATTCATTCATAATACAATATGGCACATATTAACAGTACATATTACACAAATTTATTACTTAATAATGTATTACTGAAGACACGAACTGTAATTGGTAAATTAATTGGTAAATTAATCCGTGTTCGGATTGATGAACTTTTACTCTCTCTCTCTCTCTAAATATATATATATATATATATATATATATATATATATATATATATATATATATATATATACTGTATATATATATATATATATATATATATATATATATATATATATACTGTATATATATATATATATATATATATATATATATATATATATATACTGTATCTATATACTGTATATATATATATATATATATATATATATATATATATATATATATATATATATATATACACGAGGCCTCGCACGCCACAAGGGGTAAAGCGCCATACCAGCTGAAACCTGTTCCTTTCCACCAGCTGCTCCCTCAAATACTACCCTGTGACTTCACAAAATTGCTTTGCTCAATTCTAATTAGTGCAGAAAGGGTGAGTGTCTGAAGCGAGCAAAGCAACTTTGGGCAGACATAGGGTAGTGTTTGAGGGAGCACCTGGTGGAAGTAAACAGGTTTCAGATGGTATGGTTCTTTGCCCCTTGCGGCGTGCAGGGTCATATATCTATCTCTCTATCTATCTATATATATATCCAGAGCCTCTGCAGTACAGTGGTAAAGTGTGAGTTTTCATACGCTGAAGAATGAGGGTTCACGCCCCACCAGGGTAATAAGCTTTGGGAGCGTTCTTCAGGCCATGTACTGGGTGCTGTGGTTGAATCAGTGTCGTCCCATACTATAAAGTATGCTTTCACCCTGTCTGCTTGTGCAGGCTGATTACACTTGGTTCACAGACTACACTCACATATCCAAAGCCACTCCAACACTACAATTACACTTACAAGCACTTCTCACCCTACATACAATCTCTACTAGACAGCCTAAACCACATGGTAGAGATACGTTGGCTGTATCGTCCCCACTTTGGTCGGGATTGGCCGGTCCTGCAGTAGACACACAAACGGGTGATGAGATGAGATGAGATATATATATATATATATATATATATATATATATCCAGGGGCAGGATCCCACTGCTACCTGGCGTGTCCCCGGGTGGCGGATAGGGGAATGCCTTGTAGATATACGAGGTACCCTCTTAGACAGCGCAGACCATGGGACCCCCTGTAGATACATATAGGGGTTCCACCGAATATAATGAATAAGGTGGCACAAAAATTACATCTCACCAGAAATTACATGGCAGGGAGTGAGATTATATGCCACAATTCTCCCAACCAAACATGAGTTCTATTACAAATGATTTGACGGGCATTCCTGTTGGATCATCGTCTACTAAAGGTCCAACCGCACTGCCTCCTGTGCTTACGGGCAGCGTGCCACTGAAAGTGAGTAGGCACTGTATTGGAAAATTAGACTCTTGGATATTAAACAAATTGAAATCCATGAATATCTGTGCGTACAATGTAAGAAGCCTCGCAGAAGATTTCAAACTTGATAACCTAATGACTGAACTGTAAAACATTAGTTGGGATATTGTAGGTTTGAGTGAAATCCACAGAAAAGAAGAAAAAGTAATTCAGCTCGAAGACAGCAACCACCTATTTTACTATAGAGGAAGGGAAAATGAAAGAGTTAGTGGTGTAGAATTTATAATTAACAGAAATCTTGCAGACAACATTGTTAAATTGAGCAGTGTATCTGACAGAGCATCATTTGTTGTCATTAGACTGTGCAAAAAATATACCCTGAAAGTAATACAAGTATATGCACCAACTTCTCAAAGCCCAGATGTAGAAACAGAAACATTCTATGATGACATCTCCCAGATTATGGAAGAAGAAAAGACAACATATACTATACTCAGGGGAGACTTCAGTGCAAAAGTTGGGAAGTCGCAAAATAGAGAAGCATGTATGGGAAAATTTTTGGAGTGGGAGAAAGGAATGAAAGAGGAGAAATGCTGGTAAATTTTGCTGAAATGTTTAACATGAGAATAATGAACACATTCTTCCACAAAAGAACAGGGAGAAAGTGGACCTGGTGAAGCCCAAACGGAGAAGCAAATAATTAAATCGACTTCATTATAGCAGAGACGAATAACACGATCACAACTGTCACAGTTATCAACAAATATAGGTAGTGATCACAGAATGGTGGGTTGCACAGTCAGATTCAATTTCAGAAGAGAAAGAAAGAAGATGATTAAAGATTAAAAGATATGCCCAATAATAGTAAACGAAAACAAAGCAGCCTTTCAGTTGGAAATAAGGAACAGATTTCAGGCTCTAAGTAATGCTGAATGTGACACTGATGAGCTGAATGATAGACTAACAAAAGTGCTAAGAGAATCAGAGGAGGTCGTAGGAAAACCTAATACAACCAAAACCAAGAAATATTCAGAAAAGACACTCGAGCCTATGAAAAAACGAAAGGAAACGAAAGTAATAACAAAGAAAGACGAAATAGAACGAGCGGAATTAAATAAGCTTATCAACAAAAGACAAAGAGAAGAAAAAAGAAAGAGAAACATGGATCAGATCAAAGAAACCATCAAAAATGGATAGAGTCTGAAGCAGGTCCGAAGTAAAATGGCACTAGGAAAGCAACAAATGACATCATTGAAAGAAAAAAAAAAACAGTGAAATCATTAAATGCAGAGATACAATGGTGAAGAGAGTTGAGGAATTTTACAAAGAACTGTATGGATCAAAGACAATAGTACCAATAGCTAACTTTTCAGTTGACACAAGTGAAATACCTGAGGTAACACCAGACGAAGTAAATATTTGTTTTAAAAATATGAAAAGAGGGAAGGTTCCGGGAGAAGATGGAATAGTAACATATTTATTGTTGGATGCAGGAGTAGAAGTACAAAATAGGCTTGCTCATTTATTTACCCACTGTATAAAACAGAAGAAAATTCCCAAAACATGGTGTAATGCAATACTTTTTTTTACTCCACGAAAAAGGTGACTCAAAAGATCTTAGTAACTATCGACCCATTAGCCTATTATAAGGCATTTACAAACTCTTCACTAAAGTCCTTACGAACAGAATAACAACAATTTTGGAGGAAAACCAACCTCGTGAACAGGCAGGAATCCGAAGCTCGTATTCGACCACTGATCATCTACATACAATGAATCAGCTAATTGAGAAAACTACAGAATACAATAAACCACTGTGCTTAGATTTTGTTGATTACGAAAAGGCTTTTGATTCAGTGGAACACATAGCAATTACAAATTCATTGCGGGAAAAAGGAGTGAATGAGAACAATGTAAAACTGCTCGAAAACATATATAAAGAGGGAACTGCTACTGTTAAATTACATAAGGACTCGGAAAAAATCAAGATTGAGAAGGGCGTGCATCAGGGAGATACAGTATCACCAAAATTATTTACATCATGCCTAGAAAGTATTTTCAGAAAGCTAGACTGGGAAAACAAAGGAGTGAACAAAGATGAAGAAAAGCTAAACCAAAAAGATTCGCAGATGACATTGTCCTAATCTCAGAAACAGCAGAGACATTGCAAGAAATTTTAAATGTCCTGAACAGAGACAGTCTGAAAGTAGGACTGACGATGAACTGGAGTAAAACTAATGTTTAATCCATAAACACCTAAGAGCGTCGTCAGAATAAGCGAAGAAATTCTTGAAGAAGTTGAGGAGTACAACTACTTGGGACAAATACTAAAATTAATGAATGATCATGATACCGAAATAAAAAGACGCATTACATTTGGATGGAAAGCTTTCGGTAAACATAGAGACATTATGAAAAGTATTTTCCCAGTTTGTATGAAACGAAAAGTTTATAACGAATTTATAATTCCAGCTATGACGTATGGTTGTGAGACCTGGAAACTGACAAAATCAATGGAAAATAAATTAATCCGTTCTCAGAGAGCCATGGAAAAGTCATTGTTGAGAATATCTTTAAGAGACAGGAAAAAATCAACTTGGGTGAGAGAGCAGACTAAAATCAAATATAGAAGTTATAAAAGAACAGAAATGGAGGTGGGCAGGCCATATAGCAAGAATAAGGGATAATCGATGGAGCAACAGTCTGACTGACTGGACACCAAGAGATTGTAAGCGTGGCAGAAAAAGGCCAGACAGGAGATGGAGAGAAGAGATAGAGAAATTTGCATGGAAAACGTGGCAGATTGGCTCAGTCAAGGAATTCGTGGAAAAGGTTGGGGGAGGCCTTTGTTCAGCAGTGGACTAGTTATGGCTGATGATGATTATGATGATGATGATTATATATATATACTGTGCCGTGAGACTGCCATTATCTGAAGTCCGGTAGGACAACTTTTCCGGTGGTAATGTATTTAAGCACAGACCCGAACGAGTTGGAGCTTAATGCAACTCAAGACTTGGTAGTGTGTTGCAGCTGCCTCTCTCACTCTGTTCTACACCTGTGATCTCGACGTTTCAAACCATGAAGTTATTTGTGATTTTGGTACTTGTTGGCATTGTGGTAGCAAGGTAAGGAAAAATTATTTCTCTCTGATATTTTAGCTTCTCCAATCGGATTACGACAGTTACGTTTTATACTTGCTGTCTCTAGATTACGGTACCTGATCAAGATTATTGAAGACATTTAGAACTGCAGGGGATAAGAGCAACCTTCATTAACCTGTTATTTCTAGGAGGATTCTCCCAGGTTGATTAAATTCTCCTGACTGTTGCAAGAACACGCAAAAAAATTCAAAGTAAAATTTTTAGTGGGTCTATTTATTTATCTGTTTCCAGACGCCTCAATCCCGTAAGAAGTGGCCACAGACAAGTCGCCTCCATGTAGCCACGTCCAATGCCACTTCACTGCCCCGCTCCCAGTTCATACACTCCTTTCACATATACCTCTCCACTCCATCCCTCCATCTCATCCTCGGCCTCTCTCTTCCTCTACCCCCCCTCCACCTCACTCGCATATAACTTCCTCATTAGTCTCTCGCTCTCCGTCCTCTCCACGTGGGCAAAACACCTCAGTGAACTGCTCCTAACGCTTTCTGTAACATTCACATCCATAACACAGTGCTCTTTCACTTCCTTATTCGTCAGTTTGTCTCTCCATGTAACACCACATACTCTTCTCAAGTAACTCATTTCCACTGCTCTCACACTTGACTTATGTCCTTCTAACAAGGCATATATCTATCTATCTCTAGATACTTAGGCCGCTTCCATCACAAAAAAAAGGGGTAGCCGAGACAGAACGACACACTCCCAATTTTCTCATTCACACACATATATACTCGTATCTTAGCCCCAAGGGGAGAAGGGACAGATCCTCACTGCACTACACCGCACGAGGGTGAACCGCGCAGTGCAATCAGCGACATTTGCAGCTGGGCCCGACAGCAGAGCTGGTTTACCTCAGCCAGATCATAACGGACCTATCCCCTTCCCCGCACCTAACCTGATCAGCTGACCAGACAAAATGAAGGAGAATATCTCCTCTCGGCCGCGTCACCGTTTATTCATTCACAATTTCTCTCCAGTCATCCCTATCATGTGCACCCACTTTTCCTGCTCCACAGACACTCCTCTTGCATTTAATGCTCTCTTCGCACTGTCCATCCATTCTATCTGAGGTCTCCTCTCAGCCTTACACCTCTCGCACCAGACCCAGCTATCTTTTTCACCAATTGCTCTTCATCCATTCTCTCCATATGTTCACAGATCATCGCAATACTTTCTGCTCAACTCGATCAGCCATCTCTCGCATAACTCCATTTCTCCTTCGCACTTCATCATTCCTCATTCGATCCATACTCGTCAGTCCACACACACTCCTCAGACACCTCCTCTCCATTATATTCAAACTCTTCCTCTCTGCTATACCCACATTCCATATTTCAGCCCCATATAATGCAGTCAGTACCATTACACCCTCATACAGCCTTCTCTTTACATCCATTCTAAGCGAACGATATCTAAGCAATTTTTTCATTCCTCCCAGCAGCTTTTCAAATTCATTTATTCTAAACTTCATCTTTACATCTATTCTTCCATCCACGGCAACATGTGAACCTAAGTATTTAAAGCACTCTACCTTCTCAAGCAACACATCATTCAAAACTACATTCATCTTCCTACCATCTGCCAACTTCACACATTTCATCACTTTACTTTTATCCTCATTTATCTCTCCTCCGTATCAGGCACCAGTGCAGTAGCATCCTCAAACAGCAGCTGATTCAGATTCCACTCTGTAACATCAGCATTCACCTCCCTCAAACCTCCACCTACCACTCGCATTCACCTCCCTTACAGTACCATCTATATACTTTATATACTAAACAACCAAGGTGACATCACACATCCCTGCTGCAGCCCCACTTTCATGGGAAACCTGTCACTCACAATATTTCGCACTCTTACACACGTTTTACTTTTTAAATAACAACTTTTCACTCCTTTTAACAATCTACCACCGAGTCCATACAATCTCAAAACAGTCCACAAAGCCTCCCTATCAGTTCTGTCATGCATTTTCTGTAAGTCCATGAACGCCCCAAACAAATCCTTACCTTTTGCCAAATACTTTTAACACACCTGTCTCTCAGCAAACACCAGATCCATGCATCCACTCCCTCTCCTAAAACCATACTGCTCATCGAAAATCACACCCTCTGTACCCTCTTTAACTCCCTTAATCAACACTTTGCCATACACCTTTCCTACAGCACTCAATAGACTTATACCCCTAAAACTAGTACATGCATACTTACAATGGAACCACACATGCACTTGTCCAGTCAATCGGCACCATATTGTTCACAAAACACACACTCAGCAGTCTTACTAACCACTCCACAATAGCCACTTCACTACCCTTCAAACATTCCACAACACACCCATCCATATCTGCAGCTTTCCCTGCTTTCATCTCTTTTACTGCCTAATGCACTTCCTCCATCGTGATCAAAGAATCATTTAACTTTCAACTTTCCCAACACATTTACTCCTTGCACCCTTCCATCTGCCACAATTTCAGCCTCCCTTTCCTCTTCTACATTTAACAGTCCTTCAAAATACTCTGCCCTTCTCTTCTTTACTGCATCCATCCCAATGAACATAATTCCATCCCCTGGTTTTACTCATTCTTCTTTCCCAGATTCCCCCCTTTGCACCGTCTTCACTTCCTTCCAAAACATTTTCTTATTCTGTTGAAAATTCTTAGTCAACTACCTATCCCACCTCTCATCTGTTGCCACTTTAGCATCATGCACAGCCCTTTGTGCCCTCCTCCTCTTTTCTCTATTCCTCTCATATGACACCTTATCCTTCTTCTGCAGCCACATTTCGTATGCACGTCTCTTCTCATCTACAGCCATACTTAACTTCCTCGCACCACCATTCACTCCCCTTTCTTACAACACCACCCACTCATCTCACACAACACACCTCTTCCGCATACCCAACCACAGCACTCTTAAACAAGTGCCATTCCCCCTCCACATCGCCAATTTCCTGATCTTTTACTGTGTTCCATTTATCTTTCAACTTCTCCTGATACTCTATCATTTTCTCTCTTTTATCCAACTCGCTCACTTTCAAAACCTCCCTGCCACACCGAACTCTCCTGGCTCTCACCCACCTCATACCTACTCTCAACTTTCCTTCCACCAGGTCAGACATACGTTGACTCTCCCCTCTCAAAACTCTCACATTAAACAATCTTCCTCTTACATTCCTCGATACAACCACCTTCAGTCCTCTATCAACAACCCTTCCACCCTTCTGTCTCACCCATGTATACTGATAGATAATCTCTTCTCAAACAAGGTGTACATCCAATCACCATATCTCGCTCAACACATCCCCGTCATTCATTCCCCACTATCATTTGTTCCAGGCACAACATGCATACAAGTGACCTCTTCAACTGCTACATTTTCCACGCTACTGTAGCATTTAGATCTCCCAATTGCTACATTCACATGTGTTCCAAAACTCTCCAGACACTAGTTAACATCATTCCAGAGAGACTCCCTGTTTTCTTCATCCCTTTCACTACCAGCCCCATATGCACTCACTGATACCCACAACGCACGTCCAAATTTCGCTTTCACCCAAATCAGTCACGATGACACCTCCTTCCATTAAGTCACACACTGCTGCACTTCTGGGCTCACTAAGAAGGCCACTTCCTCTCTCACTCTTCCTCTGTCAATACCTGACATCCTTCTAGTTGCACTTACAAACTTAGATTCACCTTTCCATTCCATCTTCGTTTAACTCAAGGCTAAAACATCCAACTTCTTCTCAGAATCATTTTCCCGGTACGATTCCTTTTAACTTCAGTCGTACTAGATCCATGCACATTCATAGACCCAATCTTCAGGGTACGGAGATATCTCAGTCCTCCTTCCCATTCTGTGCCCTGTCTCACTATAGGAAATAAAAATACAGGGGAAAGGGTGTGAAATGGTGTGAAATGTGTAAGATCAGGAAGAAATGGGCGAGGAAGATGCAAGGAAGGAGTTGCTTTGTTGATGAAGGAGGTGTGGCAGAGTGGAATGAGAGACTACAAATGTGTCAGCTCAAGGTGTATGTATTTCAAGTTCAAGTTTGAGCAGGTGAAAGTGGCGGTGATTGTAGCATCAGCACCGGGTGAGGACATGTGTGAGAGAGAGAGAAAGACAGGTGTTGGGATGAGCTGGAGATGTAGTGGGAGAAATCTCCAGGAGCTATAAAGTGATCGTAATGGGTGATAGGAATAGAAGGTAGGCACTGGTCATGAGGATGACATAATGGGTTGTTATGGAGTACCAGGAGAAAATGACAATGGGAAGCTGCTAAAGGATATGTGTCAGGGGAGAAGGTTGTGCATTTGAAACTCGTATTTCAAACACAAAGATGCACATAAACATACATGGCACAAATGGAACGAGGATCATGTTGAAAGAAACCTGATTGATCATGTGCTCGTCGAGAGGTCGATGATGGGAATGGTTGCTGATACGAGGGCCGTGAGATGACGATGTGGAGGTCTGTCAGATCATATGATTGTGATATGCAAGATCAAGCTGAGAAGAGTGAGGTGGATCAAGAGAGAGAGAAACAGCCATGGAGAAAGACTGAAAGCTGAAAAGCTGAGGATCAAAGAAATGGCAGATGATTTCAGGACCAAAGTAGAGGAAAAGTTAGAAGCACTGAATTGAAATGAAATGGATCTAGACAGCCTGTCATATAGGGATTACTTAGTTAGGAATGCTAAAGCAGTGTGTGGTGTGGCAAGAGTAACAATAAAGTAGAAAGGTACAGCATGGTGGAATGAAGAGGTTAAGAGAGTGGTGGAGGAAAAGAGGAAGAAGTGGCTAAAGTGGTTACAGGACAGGGGTTCAGTTGAAATAAGAACTGAATATATTGAAAGCAAGAAGCACGTAAAGATACTGTTGAAGAGGAAAAAGAGGGAGGTAAATGATGATATGGGAAGAAAAATGAATGCGAACTACTCTGAAAATAGGAAGTTATTCTGGTAAGAGATGCGGAAATGTAGTGAAAACAGAAAGAAATGTGATGGTGTGAAGGATGTTGGTGGTAGATTATTAACCCATGGGGATGAAGGACCAAATGGAAAGAATATTCTGAAAGCCTGATGAATGGGAATAGAGAGTCCAGAGCGGCTGTAAACATGACTGGTTTTCGGGGTGTGCAGAGAAGGAATGCAGTACCAGGAGACGTGACACTCGCACAAGTGAAGAGTACTGTGAAGCAGCTGAAAAATGGGAAAGCAGCAGGGGTTGATGAGGTGTATGCAGAGATGCTTAAGCATAGTGGAGAGAGAGAATAGTGCTTGTTGGAGATATGTAAGAAGGCACGGATAAGTGACTCTGTGCCTGCAGAGTGGAAAAAGGCTATGATTGTACCCCTGTACAAAAATAAAAGTGAGCGAAGTGAGTGCAAGAGTTATCGTGGCATAAGCTTATTGAGTGTGGTAGGGAAGGTATATGGAAGAATTATTATAGAGAAAGTAAGAGAGATATCAGCAGTCCTAATGAGTGATGAACAGTGTGGTTTTAGGAGTGGCAGAGGATGTGTGGATCAAATATTTGCAGTGCGACAGATAGCAGAGAAGGCTTGTGAGAAGGACCATAAGGTGTTTATGGCATTCATGCATCTGGAAAAAGCATACAACAAAGTGGACAGAGAAGGATTGTGGAAAGTTTTGCGCATGTATGGTGTAGATGGTAAGTTGCTAGGTGCCGTCAAGAGTTTTTATGATGGTAGTGAAGGATGTTTAAGGGTTAATGGGCATCTATGTGAATGGTTAGCGATCGGTGTGGTTGTGCGACAAGGTTGTGTGATGTCCCCGTGGTTGTTCAATATATATATGGATGGGGTGATGAGAGAAGTAAAAGCACGAGTAATGGAGAGAAGGATGGCGTTGGTAATGAATGGTGATGGACGGAATATCTCAAATCTGTTGCATGCTGATGATGCAGTACTGCGTGCAAGTACCGGACAAGAACTTGCTAGGATAGTGCAGAGTTTTGTTGAGGTCTGTGAGCGTCGTGCCTTCGGAATAAAATAAGAGTAAAGTGATGGTTATTGAGAAAGAAGGTGACTCCCAGTGTGATGTTACAGTGAATGGAGAGAGACTGGAGTTGATGAGAGAGTTCAAATACCTGGGTACAGTAATAGAAAAGAGGAGAAAATATGCAAATGAAGTTGAAAGTAGAGTTACACAAGGAAGAAAAGATGCTGGTGCAATGAAGGCCTTGATAAGAAACAGAGGCTTGTGTGTTGCAGCTGCACGAGGCTTACATGGAGTGTCAGTGCCAAAAATAAAATATGGATGTGAGACTACGGTGTGGCATGAAAATGAAAAGTCAAGAGTAAGTGGAGATGGCTCTGCTGAGGAATGTATGTGGAGTACAGAAGGTGGATAGGATACGAAATAATGTGATTCGTGAAAGATGTGGAGTGAGGACGTCGGTGGACGCCAGAATCGAGGAGAGTGTACTGAGATGGTATGGTCAGGTGGAGAGAATGGATAACAGTAGAGTGGTGAAAAGGTTTATCTACGAATTTGAAGGATGGAGGAGGTGAGGTAGGCCAAGGAGAAGGTGGAGAGATATGGTGGATGAGTGTGTGAGGGAGAGAGGTTTGGAAGTCGGTGAGGCAAGGGAACTGACAAGAGACCGAACTGGCTGGATGAATGTTGTGAGAAGAAGTGCATGATCAGGGATTTGGCACCCCTTTTTAACATGACAGCGTCCAGATTGACTCAACTGTGAAGTTACAGAACGTGGTGAATGTTTTTGGAGTATCCAATAGAACCAGGATTCCGGGGGCTTGAATGATGACTGAATGGAAGCGTGGCCCAATGGATTGAGCAAATTTGGGCTGTCTGGACATTGCTACTCCTCACCCTGCCCTAGGGTGGGAAAGGAGGTCCGGATGATGATGATGATGAGAAGGAGGAGAGGGTCCCTAGCCCCCTCACCCCATCCCTTTTAGTTGCCTTTTACGACACACAGGGAATATGGTGGCAGAATTCTTCCCAACACAACCTGGCCACAGAGTGCTAGTACCACCCAATAGTGCAGCCAGATTGTGTCCCTCCCGCCACAGACTGTAAGGCATATATTATAGAGAATAAATTGTTATTGAAATTAAATGAACCACACTTAAGTGTGATGTTTTTCAAATCACTGGTTTTCCTACCTAATTCATTATCCTTCAGTTACTATAGTAGCGGTGCACGTCTGAAGGTGTCATTATAGTGTCCTGGCAACCTACCAGTCAACAGTACGTCCGATTTCGTGCGTAATATGATACGCATGTGATTCGTGTATAATATGTTCGTGTATAATAATAATTGTGTATAGTGTGATTCGTGTATAATATAATACGAAATCGCATGCACGCTTGAATGGTAGGTTGCAAGGGTACGATAATGACACCTTCATACTCGCGCCGCGAGAATAGAACCCCATGATTTATCTCCATTCTACCGCCATTGTCTTAAATCTTTCCCTATTTTTCTTCCCTCCCTTTCTCACAAACACACCCTTCCTCTCTTCATCCTCTCCCCTCCCCACACACCCTCCCTCTCTTCATCCTCTTCCTCTCTCACTTCCCCACACACCCTCCTCTCTCCATCGGCTACTTCCCCTCCCTTTCTCCATACCCCCATTTCCCCACCTCTCCATCTCTTACTTCCACTCTCTCTCCTCATTTCTCTCTCTGCCTCTCCACTTTCCCCTTTCTCCCCATTCACAATCCCCACCTCTCCCTCACCTTTCACTACTCACCCTTCCTTCTTCCCTCCCCCATTCCTAACTCCCCCTCTCTCCCTCTCTCATCTCTCTCTCTCTCTCTCTCTCTCTCTTCACATCCTATATTCACACTTCAATACATGTTTTATTTCTCTTTTTCTTTTCCGAACTCCTCTTCTCCCGTCCAATTTTTCCTTCCCTTTTTCATCGTCTTCCCAAGCCTCCTCCCACCCATCCCTTCCCCTCATTCCTGCCTCTCCTTCAACCCTCCCCCATCTTAAGCTTGCCTCCTCTTCTCCGTCTCCTCTCACCCCGCCTTCTCTTCCCCGTCTCCTCTCACCCCGCCTCCTCTTCTCCTCTACCCTGTCCCCACCTCCTCTTCCCCCTACCACCACTTTCTATCTCTTTTTCCGTCTCTTTCCGTCCTCTTCCTCCTTTCCTTTCATCATGCTTTCTGTTACCCCTCTCCCCTATTCAACCTCCTCTTACACCTATTTCCCCATGCCTGCCTTCTCTTCCTCTTATCTCTCGATCCGTGCCTTCTATTTCCCCTCTGCCTTTTTTTTTTTTTTTTTTCGCTTCGCATCTTGTTGTCCTTCGTTGGAGGGACACAAGTCAAGAGTGAGAGCAGTGGAAATAAGTTATTTGAGAGGAGCCTGTGGAGTCACATGGAGAGACAGACTGACAAATGAGGAAGTGAAGGAGCGGTGTGATGTGGATGTGGATGCTATAGGAAGCGTTAGGAGAAACATACTGAGGTGGTTTGGCCATGTGGAGAGGATGGAAAGTGAGAGACTGACGAGGAGAATGTGAGTGAGGTGGAGAGGGGGGAGGGAGGGGGGGCCAAGGATGAGATGGAGGGCTGGAGTGGAGAGGTATATGAGAGAGGGTGGGTGTGAGCTGGGAGCAAGGCAATGAAATGGCGGGGGATAGGGCGACATGGAGGCGAAATGTTTGTCGCCACCCCTTACGGGATTAAGGCGTGTGGCAATAGATAGACAGATAGATAGACCTTACTTCCCCTTGTGTTGTCTCTCCCCACCTTCTCTTCCCTCGTCCAGTATGATCTCTCCATTCTCACCTCCTTTTACTTGCCAGCACCACTGCCCTCAGCTGTCTTCCATGTGATCTAGACCAATGCCCAGAGCCTCCCGAAGACTGTCCTTATGGCACGGTGAAGGATGTGTGTTACTGCTGCTTCGTCTGTGCCAAGGTAAATATCTGGGTAGGTCGATAACACGGTTCGCAGGTAAGTAGGTCGTATGTGGATATAGTTCATTCAGAATTATAATTATTCTTGGCCACTTTTCCACCTCCATCATTAGTGTTTTACATAAGAACATAAGAAGAGAGGATAACTGCAGTAGGCCTGTTGGCCCATGCTAGGCAGCTCCCAGAAGAGTAACTGAACTACTAAAATGAGATAAGGATAGCAAAGAAGAAGGCTCTCCTCCGCTTAAGCAAGCTCAACGTGACAGCCGATCAGCACTCGCCTGGCAGTCACTCTTCAGGCATCTTTTGAAAAGACAGTATATCTCAGGCGGCACTGGCCTAAGTTCTCTGACATACAGTACATTCATTATACCTTTATGGCATGATGTTTTAATTTTCAGTCCCCCTGATGATAACCCTCCTCTAAATGCATATATATATATATATATATATATATATATATATATATATATATATATATATATATATATCATGAAGTTCCTTATTCTAGGAAATATTTAGCCTGCTGTCTAACACTGTTAGTAAAAACATATTCTCAGTAAAAAGATCTACAGTTTTAAACCTGCCCTTTCCCCACCAACTTCATCTTTCATACTTCGAATCTTTTCAGTATCCTCTGCACTCCAGTGATGTAGACGTATTTCCATTTATTCCGGCTATTTTCAAAAGATTTTATTCAGCTAAAGGTTTTTGGAATCAAGAGTAGTAAGATACATGCTTCAAAAACCTTTCCAGTACGAGAGTTCTTTCCCAAGCTGAAGCAATTCTCTACCATTAGCAAGAGTACAAGTTATACAAGTGACTGCACTGGAAGAGGTAATACTGTGCCATATACATTTCATGGTTTGATCAACAAACTGATTCCACAATGATTTTCACATTCATCCTGTATTTTTTATCCCAACCCAGCCAAATCAAACACTCTTAACCCTAATCTCATCTAACTTTAAAATAACCTAAACACTCCAACCCGTGAGCCCGGGTGAACTCAACCTACACTCTCTTCGTTACTGTCTAACCCACCCCAACCCACCCCACCCCACCACACCACACAACACCACACCACGAAACCTCATCTCTCCCCCACAGGGCCCGGGTGAGGAATGTGGGGGTCCCTGGGATATTTTAGGCAAGTGCGGGACTAATCTGACGTGCATAGAAAAAGGAAACAAACAAGAAGGACGCTGCAAAAAGGTGAAGCAGTGCGACTAGTTTGTGGTTGCTTGTTGACTGATAACCTGTGGATGGTGCCTGCTGTTGACCTTACCTACTGGTTGGATGCACGTTTTACCAGCTAATGATGTTACTTCATAATGTGGTTAGCTATTGATTGTAGTTATTTGCTGATCTAGTTAAATGATGTAACCTACAAGTACAGCATTGCTACTTTACTGTCACTTGTTCAGTAATTAGCTACTGATGTGGTTATATTTTAAAGATGTTAACTGCTGATAAATGTTACTTGCTGATATGATTAAATAATGTTACCTGCAAATACAGTGATGCAATTTCATTATTACCTATTGGATAATTATCCGCTGATGTTGCTACCTGTTAATTAAGTTCAATAGTTAGGCTCCCAGATTCCTTCAATTTAGGCGGCCACCCGATGCACTTGATGGCATTACAGATTAGTGAGAGAGAGAGAGAGAGAGAGAGAGAGAGAGAGAGAGAGAGAGAGAGAGAATGTATATATTTATTTATTAATATTTTTTATTTACGTGCTCAGTTCTGAGCAAATCTTATCACTCCCTCCCTGAGGCTCAGCACTCTATGTACAGCTGCCAGCACTCCCGTGTGTTACAGGGGCACGAGGGTTTGAAGAGATGTGGCAACACTGTGTTTTGTCACTTCGAAACAGTCCACGTAAGTGAAGCGGAGTAACCTCGATATAGTTCTGTCAAGGAAAGATATTTGTCGTATGTAAGCTCCATTTCGCAAGGTTGACATTTCAACCCCAATTACAGTATTGGTATAATTTACATTGTTCTACCTAAGGAAAATACTCGCCTTTATATGACGTATTATGACTGTCCACACTTATGAGGTAAACTGACGTGTAAGGGAGGGTGGGAGGGGAGGGAGGGTGTTCCCCAACCCCACCTGGGGTAAGAGGGAGGATCCCCCCATGGAGTCGGAGAGAGGGTGGGAGGGTGCTGTAAGCTTCGCACATGACACGGTGAGATGAGACCACATCTACTTCATACGGAAACTCAGCAATACTGAACAATAGTAAAACAATGAGTAACTTCATGAACTATGATTATGTGAGGAATCAGTCATGATAAAAAGGGAAAACTATATGTTTCAGTTCATGTATTAAGGAAATATTACGCTGTATAATCATAAACTGTGGGTGAAACCATGCCCATGACTTGAGAAGACACTGATCCAGACTGAGACTTGTGGATGGCAGCCTTCAGAGATCAAGGTCAACCCACTCTAGTAGTGTTAATCTTATCATTTTAATCATTATAACATCTTAAGCTAAAAGTCTAAATAACATCGTGAGCCTAGCATTAACACTTACACTGAGACAAAAATTGATAATGGAGCTAAATTGCTCTATATATATATATATATATATATATATATATATATATATATATATATATAAAATTGTGTGTGTGTGTGTGTGTGTGTGTGTGTGTGTGTGTGTGTGTGTGTGTGTGTGAGTGTGAGAGAGAGAGAGAGAGAGAGAGAGAGAGATTCTCTCTTTGCCTATATCCTTATTAGCCAGAAACTGATATTGTGATTCAACTTGTTAAGATTGTTTAGGTTAAATTATCGAACCATGTTCCCACCACCATCACCACCACCACTTCTCATTCCATTACATGCTTAGTTTCTTCCAGACTGTAAGGCAAAAGCGGATATAGCTTTCTCACCGGCGAGGTGAAGTAACCTGGGATAAATCAAGACTGGCTGCCCAACCTATGCTTGGGTGCAGAACTAACCAGGCGAATATGATTGGATGGTTTCTATATCCAGCTACTGTGCTGTCAGGAATAGTTTGCATTTATTAGAGGACTGTAAAAAAAATATTCGAGTTTATCCCTTCTTCCTATCGAAGTTAAAATGCATTTCACTCAATAAAAAAATCAATTTGACAGAAGAAACGAATCGGACTAATATAGCGTCCGAAACACTGGTATAGCCAAGACCTTCAGCCACATCTTGACACCTTTTACTATATAAAATTGAAAGCATTTTACTCAGTATTATTCATAAACAATGAATATCGTGTCACTTCAATGAATAGTCCTGTATGGACGTTATAGACTACCAGAAACTAAGCCTGTCTTGGAATGAGAGGTGGTGGTGGTGATGGTGGTGGGAACATGGTTCAATAATTTGCCTAAACAATTTTAACAAGTCGAGCCAAACTAGTTTTTGGCTAATAACGATATAGGCAAAGAGTGTCTGTCTGTCTCTCTCTCTGTCTGTCTGTCTCACACACACACACACACACACACACACACACACACACACACACACACACACACACATTATATCTATATCTATCTATCTATTCTATATCTATATCTATCTATCTATCTATCTGTCTATCTATCTATCTATCTGTCTATCTCTATCTATCTATCTATATATATATATCAGTAGGATAGAAGTTGTGAAAATAATGAAGAAAGTCAAACTGGGGAAAGCCCCAGGAATCAATGTAGTGTGTGGTGAAATGCTGAAGCGTGGGGGAGAGATAGTAGTAGAATGCATGTGGAAGATGTGCAGATTGGCCTGGGAGGAAGGTAGAGACCCGGAGGATTAGAAGTCAGGTATAATTAGTCCCTTGTACAAAGGAAAAGGAGAAAAAGAAGTGTGTGGTAATCATAGGGGCATTTGTCTTCTTAATATAATAGGAAAAGTGTGTGGTAGGATACTTACTGACAGAGTTAGAGAAAGAACAGAGGAATTAGTTGGAGAAGAACAGGGAGACTTTAGGAAGGGGAGAGGTTGTGTAGATCAGATATTCATTCTTAGATCTTTAGTGGAAAAGTTTCTAGAGAAGGGAAAGAAGATGTATGCGGCTTTCATGGATTTGGAGAAAGCATATGATAGGGTGGGTAGATAAGGATTGTGGAAAGTATTAAGAATATATGGAGTAGATGGGAAGTTGCTGAATGCTGTGAAGAGTATGTACTCGTATGATGGTGCGAAGGCTGCAGTGCGTGTGGATGGTAAACTGGGTGAATTTTCCTCTTTGAAGGTTGGGTTGAAACATGGATGTGTCATGTCTCCATGGTTGTTCAATCTGTAGATGGATGGGGTAATAAAAGAGGTACAAGGTAGGGCAGTGGATGTTGGAGTGGCCCTGGTGAGAGAGGGTAGTGTTTGGAAACTCCCTGTACTGTTGTTTGCAGATGAAACTTTGTTGTTGTGTGAAGACGAAGGGGAGCTGCAAGGCTTGGTGGATGAGTTTGGGAGAGTGTGTAAGAAATGGAATCTAAAGGTGAATGTACGGAAGAGTAAAGTGATGGTCTTTAAGAGAGGTGAAGTCAGTGAATATACAGTGAGGTTGGATGGTGTGGAAATGGAAAACGTGTGTAAGGATGGAAGTTTGGAGAGTGAAGTGCTTGAAAGGGTACAACAAGGAAGAAAGGTTGCTGGTTCCTTGAAAGCAGTGATAAGAAACAGGGAAGTGACCACGGAAGTGAAAAAGTTACTACATGACAGTATTGTGATACCAACTCTAACGTATGGAAGTTAAGCTTGGACCTTGTTGGAAGGACACAAGTCAAGAGTGAGAGCAGTGGAAATTAGTTATTTAAGAGGAGCCTGTGGAGTCACATGGAGAGACAGACTGACAAATAAGAATATAAAGGAGAATTGTGGTGTGGATGTGTATGTGATAGGATGCATTAGGAGGAACACACTGAGGTGGTTTGGCCATGTGGAGAGGATGGAGGGTCAGAGACTGACGAGGAGAGTGTATGTGAGTGAGGTGGAGGGGGGAGAGGGAGGGGGATGCAGAGGATGAGATGGAGGGATGGGGTGGAGAGGTATATGAGAGAGGGGTGTGTGAGTTGGGAGCATGGCAGTGAAATGGCGGGGGACAGGGCGACTTGGAGGCGATTTGTTTGTGGCCACCCCAAACGGGATTGAGGCGTCTGGCAATAGATAGACAGATAGCTATGAAACTATTACTTAAATTCTGAAACGTTTGCAGGTTTCTTGGCCATTTTCTTGTTATTAATCTCCAGGAAAATGATCAGTATTTAAGTGTGCAGCTACATGACAATGTGATGTCCACGTCACATGATATAATTTGCTCAATATCATGTAAGAGTACTGGGTCAGTCCCGCTACGAGAGTACTTGTTCGTCTATAAGCATTAGCTGTGAGAAAGAATGTCTCACTACTTTCTGTACTCCTTTTACTCTAACTTGGCCTAAAATCGTGATCTTTCCATCGTTAACGTTGAGTTGTACTATGAGATTATCACTAGACTATTGTGCTAAATATGAAAAAGTGATATGGAAAGCATATAGAGCTGCATTTTTATCTTTTTCTGTCACAAAGTTCCGTGAAATATGTTGCAAAAGGTCGAAAACTTTGACCAAGTTAAGGGGAAAAAGTTATATTTAAAGCGATCCACTTGTCTGATTACTGTTTGACATCCGCTGAGCTGAAAGGACATGGGGAAATCTTCGTCAGGATAGAATAAACATCAAGTAATAATACATGTTGGCGACAGTGTTATAAAAATTTAGACTCAAATTCACACCAACGGGAAAGTGATAAAGGCCTTATTGCCCGACTGAGGTTACCAACATTATTTCCTACACATCGTTTGACATTGTTCTCGGTCTTCGCGTTCTCGTTATTTCATCAATCTTCTTCACTACAGCCGACTCATTGTCAATCTCCCTTTCCTCCTTCCCAGATCATACTGAATTCTACACACTTTCACATCTTTCCACCTCATTCTCCGTCTTCCTCTCCTCACCCTCCCATCAGAGTCATTTCTGTACATTGATTTTATTGTCTTCCGCCTCCAACTCGGTTTTCCGCTTTTCATTATCACATTACCTCCACACACACACACACACACACACACACACACATATATATATATATATATATATATATATATATATATATATATATATATATATATATATATATATATATATATATAAGCCTCAGTGGTAAACTGTGCGTTTTTGTACACTGAAGAACGTGGGTTCGCGCTCCACCAGGGTAATAAACTTTGGGAGCGTTCTTCAGGCCACGTACTGCATTGGCAGACACAAGGAATGCTGTGGTTGAGCCAGTGTCACATACTATAAAGTATGCTTGCGCGGGCAGATTACACTTGGTTCACAGACTACACACATCCAAAGCCACTCCAACACTACAATTACACTTAAAAGCACTTCTCACCCTACATACAATCACTACTAGACAGCCTAAGCCACTTAGTAGAGATACATTGGCTGTATCGTCTCCACTTCGGTCGGGATAGGCCGGTCCTGCAGTGGACACTCAAATGACTGATGATAGATATGATATATATATATATATATATATATATATATATATATATATATATATATATATATTTTTTATTTCACCCTGTTCTCGGTCTTCTCCTTCACAGTCTCCCACAAATTTATTTCAGTCTTAATATCTCTGCTCCAGGCTCTTGTTAACAGAAAGTCCTGAAAAGTTTTCGTAGTGTTCTGGCATACGAGTAATCTATGCCTGGTAGGTAATAAATGCCTGCACAGGTGTGTGTGTGTGTGTGTGTGTGTGTGTGTGTGTGTGTGTGTGTGTGTGTGTGTGTGTGTGTGTTTGACTCCTCCTAGACTGTTTCATCGATTTCTATGAATCTTCCAAGGTGAGTTTGTCTTGTTACTGGGAAAGCTTTTCACTATGTACAGTTTTCCAACTAAGACTGTTAAGGGGATAAACCCGTTAACCAAATTCAGGTTTTTCAGAAATAGTGAAGGGAGTACAAATTTGGTCTTGATGTCATAGTACATGTTATACAATGGTCTGTCATCCGTAATGCGATATTTGAGGAGCATGACCCATAAGTGATTCTCTGTCCGTCCACTTTCTGTTTCTAGTCCAACAGGGCGGTCAGGTGAGGTGGAGGTTCCATTCTGTTGATTGTATTATCTTAGTAATGAAGTCAGGAATATAATGTTATCCTTCTGACAATTCACGACCATCTGTCTGACAACAAGCAAGCCACTTCACATAACGACGATAACTGAGGTCCTCTGGAAGTCAAGTCTGGACACCTTACGTAGACAGACATAACCTGATTTTTATTGCTCTTAATGAGAAAGTATCGTAATGGGCAAGGCACTCTTCATGCAGCAATGAGGTGGATTATATTTTCGGTCATGATTGTTCGCATATTCAATCTTGTGGATAAGATAAATACAGTAATTGCTGTTTTGACGCCAGCTAAAGAAATCATTTGATTTCATGAAGCGCCTCACAAAGTACTTGTTACAGCCCCATGTTATCATTGAGGTGTCAGAAGTAACACCTAACTCAAACAAAGCAGCTGTTGAAACTACTCGTAGTTTTTACTGGCATGTTTAGTTGAAACTTGTTTTAAAAGCACTTCAGTCCTGCGTTTTGAGTTTTCTCCAACCTCCAGTAGTAAAAACAGTTCTGCTTAGGTATAAGTATACAATACGTTTTACTCTAACCTGGCCGAATATCTGCATCTCTCCATCTTCAATGCTGAGCTGTAACAACAGATTAACATTAGATTACCATGCTATTCACGAGTAGGTGTCGTAAACAGGATATGGCATCAGTGCTCTCCTTTTCTTCCAGTGCGTTGCATGAAATAAGCTGTAGAAGGATGAAAATGAAGGCAAAGTTAGAGTAAAAAGAGTTTAGCTATAAATTACACAAAATGTGACTGCAGATTTTGGCTAGTTTATACCAGTTATGACCAGATTTCGAGGTTTAACTGTAATAGATTCACAGACTGATTGATTGATTGATTGACTGATTGACTGATATATGTATATACATGTAGATAGATACGAGTTAATAGATAGAGGGGTGCCTCAGAATAATGTATGCACACTGTATGGGAATATATTCACACCTTCATACGCTCTGATTTATTCATAAACTTCCCTTTGAGAAACATGAAAGACGTGCACGTACGAGTTAAATGAGGAGGCGGAAGATGTTATTGAAATGTTACCGGAATTTGAGAACGTCTGCAAAGGTGGCAGAGGAGACGTGACGTTTGGACAACACCTCGCACGTGACATGAAAGTTCACGCGTCCATAAGTTTGTGGCAGACTGCACGACCAATTATTGATGTTACCGTGTTAGAGGTACATCTTCCATGTGGCAAAAAATATTCAAGAGCGACTTTAAAACTGATTAAAACGTAAATAGCTCATTACAGTGGGCATACATTTTCTTTTCTCTGAGACATCCTCATATCTATCTATCCCTCTCTCTCTCTCTCTCTCTCTCTCTCTCTCTCTCTCTCTCTCTCAAATTTACCACAGATACTTGCTTTATGACTTCACAGACAGCTAGAGGGCGGTGTTTAAAACCAGTAACTTAATCTACGGTAGGTGGTGGCGACCATCGTCCACTCAATATAGTGCTGAATAGGCCTAATTTTTCCTACACCTTTTTCACTCTTTTTGTGTGTCTGCCCTCTCCCTTCCTGTTTATCTCATCTTTCCTGTCACATTTTATTAATCTTCTTTCCTTTTCAGGTAGCTTTACATTGAATGACAAGCCAAATCATTTTCTGTAACGCAGGAAACCATTCACTATGCTGGGTGGTAACCAAATAAACATCTCATACGTGTTCAGTGTGTGTCAACAAATGGGTTGGCGGAGGTTAAGTGCCCCTCCCCGTAAAACTAACTCAGTGTCAAACGGCCACCCCTCGCGAATGTATGGTGTATGGCCGTAAATAGATAGATACATACATACATAACCTAACCTAATCTAGCTTCTTGGGTCGGTATGGGAGCTTCTGTGTGGGACTCCATTTCATGTGTAAGCAAACAAATATTATATGAATATTAAGGTTGATTTGAGATGACATTATTAGAGAGAGAGATAATTTACACGGTAAGATAAAGCCATATAACACACCCACAACTCCCTACGACATGAATGCCCGTTAATTAAACAAAGACGTTCCTCGACCGTGTGGCCTGAGTTGCACCATAAAACCGTCACAGGGGAAGGGATAAAGTAACTGATATGGTGAACAAGGGAATGAGTGGGATGGGTTGGAATATTGATGGGTCGTGGAACGAAAAATAGGTGAAAAGGGTGTTGTACAATTAAAAGTTTCAATGTAATCAAGATAAATTCCATACAGTCGTCAAGGTGTGAAAGTGTGTGTACGGGAAGGGGATAAAGAAATGTGTCTAGAGGGACGAAGAAATGGGTGGGCCAAACTAGAGTTGTGGTGGAGGATGGCACGAGGCAACACAGCTTTGCATTGTGAAGACGGGTGATGAAAGACTGATAGCTTTAGTGGAATGAAAGTTTATTTCAATTATATCTCCATCTAGAGAAGACAGTTAGCGTTGCATTCCCTTGAATGACAGCTTACTACTCTGGGAAATACACCGGATGAAACTGGTATTTTTGTTTGATAGAGAACTGAGGTAAGGGCTGGGAGCGGGAGAGAGGTGTTGTCTTTACAAACTGCGTCCGAAGAGTAAGTCCTTCGAACGTGGTGACTGGCTGTCATGTTCAGTTTTCTGAGACCAATCAGAAGTAGGCATCGCGAAAAGTATTCACATTCGCGTGCACGGAAACCTTGGATGTAGTCTTTCGTTTGGTGTGTGTGTGTGTGTGTGTGTGTGTGTGTGTGTGTGTGTGTGTGTGTGAAAATTATAATCGAAATTGTTTTTATCAAACTTTACCTAAAACTTGGTGTAAGGATTTAGGGTAAAGCGAAAAAGAAATTATTCACTTTTCAGAACAAAGACCAAAATCACAAGACTATAAAAATTTGACTCAATATCTTTGTGCGAAATAAATAGTTTCATCTGATACAGCCACGAAACGGGATTTTTCTTTTAAATAGAATAACAGGTAATTGGTAAGGTTATATAGCAAAGTCAAATTACAGTTTTTATCCTATTTAGACTAGACTTTGGGGAAAAGCTCAGGGCAAAGCAAGAACAAAGACCTTAGATCTTGTGAACAATCAAAAGTCAAAGAACATGGTAAAATCAATGTAAATAGCTTTCATCCAATTTAGATCAAATTTCCTAGAGGGACTGAGGCCGAGGCATGGACTAGGGGATTCGCTTAAGAACACCTAGTCAACAGCGAAGGTCAATGTTCGACTAGTGAGGTCAGTGTTCGACTAGTGAGTGTCTGTTTGGGAACGAATATCATTCAAAACAAAACTTGCTGGGAGGATGAAGGGTCTACCAAACGAATGGCTTTTGCATTTGAGAACAACAGGTCAAAAGGTAAGGTCTATTGGGAAGGTGAACTAAGGTATTTTTCATCCAGTTTACACCACACTTTGTGGAAAGATTTAAGATAGAACACGAATGGACGAATTAATTATTATAACAATCAGTCAAAGGTTTCGGTCACAGGTACAGTTCAAGTGTTCGACACTTTAATTCAAACAGCTGTTATCTGATTATCACTAAACTTACTGGAAAGATGAGGGTCACCAAAAGATGAGGAGATTCGATTTTGATATCAATAAATCACATGTCTATGTTACGGAGAATGAGGTACGGTTAAATTGGGTTGGGTTGGACTTGGTTAGGTTAGGTAGTAACGAAGAGTGTAAATTACACATTTAGGCAGGGTTGAGTTAGATTAAAGTTATTAGCAAATCAGATTAGATTGGTCTGATTTGGCTGAGTTGGGGTGAGTCGGGTACTTATCCTGGTTTGGATTAGGCTAGGTTTGTGGGAGTCGAGTTGGGTTGAGATGGGCTGGGTTGGGATAAGAAATGTAAGAGGAGTGAGAAAATCAAAGTATAATAAGCTTGCTGGTCACTGAGGTTTGGACAAATCTCTCGTACTGAATTGATTTTTGAAGAGCGTATCTTAGTGCTCTGGTTCGAAAAGTCTTTCTTATGATGAATTCAATTCTTTGAAGGTAGCCTGATTAAATAGAAATGCGTTACCGGGGTGAAGAGGATACAAAGATTGCGAAGTATTAAAAAGGGTAAAGATTTTCAAGAGCATGTATTTATGACAGAGTTAACAAACAAATACATCTTAGAATAAGAAACTTCATACTTCACTTAAGTATTTCGAGAAGTCTTATCATCGATGGAACTTACAGAATTAATACTTCATCATGCCATAAATGTATAATGAACGTTCTGTGTCAGAAAGCTGAGGTAAGTGCTGCCTGAGATATATTGTTTCTTCATAAGATACCTGAAGAGTGACTGCCAGACGAGTGCTGATCGGTTGTTATGTTCAACTTCCTGAAAAACACTAAAGATGAGGAGTGGAAAAGTGGCCAGGAGTAATTATAATGAACTATATTTACCTACAATCTGTGCACTTACCTGCGTACCGTTTTACCTACCTACTCAGCTACTTACCTTGGTACAGGCGAGGCAGCAGTCACGCACATCCGTCACCGTGCCATAAGGACAGTCCTAGACCCGATTAGGTGCTTGGCCAGACCAGACACCACTCTGCCCCAAACGCCCTACGACGTGGAGATTACATCTGCCACAGGCTACGACCCGTTGAGGGGGGCTAATAGCAGACCAACATCCCCGGGGGCCCAGGAGATCAATGCTGTCGTGGTTGGTTTAACGTTCGGGCAGGATACGGATTTATCAAGCACCAGGATACTTGTGCTGATTTCTTCATGCACAGCGATGGGATTGTTAAACTAAATCTGCGGCACCTTCAGCGCTCCCTCGGGGACGGCGAGAAAGTCGTTTTCTCTCACTTCAGGGCTCCTAAGGTTCCTGAGGCTGGAGACGTCACCGGGCAGGAGGGCGTGACCGTGCAAGGTTCTTCCCATGCACGGCTACGTCCCACGGCCCAGGTGCGCCAGCCTCGGGATCCTGGGAGTGCAGAGGAGACATATGCGATAACTGCGATGTGCATCGCGACGGCAGAGGCTTTTTCAGGGGATGATAAGGGGGCTTTGCGTGTTCTCCTGCCCAAGATCTTTCAGGAGAACAGGCTGCCCCGCCTTGTTGTCCCCGAGTGCTTCGTCACCCGGCATCATCCACGGGAGCGTCAGGCCCCTGCATCGCCACCGAAGCCTTTCCTTCCCCGCACAACAACGTGAACGAGGCTACGGTTGGCTGCACCCCTCAACAGGGCAACTGCCTCTACACCTGTTGACGACCCTACACATGATTTGGACACGATAGTGGACGCCGAGACGACCACTACCTCTGTCGAGGTCCATCAGCAGCCACCTCCGACGGGGAAGGACAAGCCTCGTCCCCGGACCCCGAAGTCCCACACGATCCGGAGGACAGACTAGAACCCCAGACCGCTCAGCCTTTCAGCATCGACCTCGGCCAATTACTTGCACAGAAAACCGACAACATTGTCGGGAGAACGCTGCGACACCTATAGCCCGCTCACCATCCACATCTGCACCTGACTGACAACTTAGAGCTGTTTAACAGCTTTCATCAATAAATAATACATCAGGTTCTGTCTTTACTTTTTTGTTGCTTTTTCAACCCTGACGGGCCCATAGATGGCCCGTTCCCCTTCTTTACGGTGGGGAAAATCTATAGGAAGAAGAAGAAGGACAGTCTTGTGCAGGCTGTAGGCATCGGTCTTCCCAATCACATGGGATGCAGCGAAGGGCAGTGGTGCTGGCGGGAAATGAAGGTGAGAATGGGGGAAATGAAACTGGGGAGAGATGAGGAGAGACAAGATATGGGAAGGTAAGAAGAGAAGGAGAGAGAAAGACAGAGGGGAGGGGAGGTCAGGCATAGCGAGATAGGGGTAAAAGGAAGTTGTATTTTTATGGGGGGGAGGTAGAAACAAAGCTGGATGGGACGAAAAGAGGAAGAGGACGAAGGATGGAGGAGAGAGGAGGAGAAGAAAGAATGTGGGGAGAAAAGGTATAGGAGGTAGGGATGGAGCAAAGGTGAAGAGAAGGAGGGTACAAGAGAAGACTGGGACAAGAGGAGACGAGGAAGAGGGGGGAGGCTTAAAGTTGGGGGAGGGGGAGGAGAGGCAGGTTTATTATAATCAATTTATTACGTCCAAGGAGCCACATACCCAGCGATAGGACCATGAGGCCAAGTATTATGTACAGAGGAACTCGTGTCTCGTAGGGAGGAGAGGCAGGGATGGGGGGAAGGGATGGATAGGAAAAACGAGGGCTGAGAAAAGAAGGATGAAAAAGCGGAAGAAAAATTTGTAAGGGACAACAGCAATTCCGAAGAGGGGGAGAGAGAGAGAGAGAGAGAGAGAGAGAGTAAAAGAGAAAAATGAGAGAGAAAATGAGAGAAAGAGAAAGAGAAAAAGAGAAATAGGGGGAGAAAGAGAGAGAGAAAAAAAAAATTCTCTCCCCATAAAAAAAAAAAAAAAAAGTTACCTAGCACAAGCAGACAAATAGGAGTGATATTTCTTGGAGAGATTTGATAATGGTTCCCCAAAATATATATTTTTTTCTCCCTCTAAAAAAAAATTAACGGGAACATAGGGTATCAGCTCCCTCTTTCCTTTACTTTTTGAGTAAAGATAAGCTATGAAATAGGAGTTGCTTTTCTTGAAGAGATATGATTAGGGCTTTGGATATATATATATATATATATATATATATATATATATATATATATATATATATATATATATCATCTCATCTCATCAGCCGTTTGAGTGTCCACTGCAGGACCGGCCTATCCCGGCCGAAGCGGGGACGATACAGCCTATGTACACCTCTACCAAGTGGCTTAGGCTGTCTGGTAGAGATTGTATGTAGGGTGAAAAGTGCTTGTAAGTGTAACTGTAGTGTTGGAGTGGCTTTGGATGTGTGTGTAGTCTGTGAAACAAGTGTAATCGGCTCGCGCAAGCCGACTAGGTGCAAACATACTTTATAGTATGCGACACTAGTTCAACCACAGCACCCCTTATGTCCGCCAAGCAGTACGGGCCCAGAAGAACGTTCCCAAAGTTTATTACTCTGGTGAGGCGCGAACCCCCCTTCTTCAGTGTACGAAAACACACACTTTATTGCTGTACCACAGAGGCTCCATATATATATATATATATATATATATATATATATATATATATTGCCAGACGCCTTAATCCCGTAAGGGGTGGCCACAAACGAATCGCCTCCATGTCGCCCTGTCTCCTGCCATTTCACTGCCCTGCTCCCAGCTCACACTCCCCTCTCTCATATACTTCTCCACACCATCACTCCATCTCATACTTGGCCTCCCCCTCACTCTCCCCCCCTCCACCTTACTCGCATACACTCTCCTCGTTAGTCTCTCACTCTCTCTCCTCTCCACATGGCCAAACCAACTCAGCGTGTTTCTCCTAACGCTTCCTATCACATCCACATCCACACCACAACGCTACTTCACATCCTCATTTGTTAGTCTGTCTCTCCATGTGACTCTCCATGCTCCTCGCAAATAACTCATTTCCACTGCTCTCACTCTTGACTTCTGTCTCTCCAACAAGGTTCAAGCTTCACTTCTATACGTTAGAATTGGTATCACAATACTGTCATGTAGTAACTTTTTCAGTTCCGTGCTCACTTCGCTGTTTCTCATCACTACTTTCAAGAAACCAGCAACCTTTCTTCCTTGCTGCACCCTTTCAAGCATTTCACCCTCCAAATTTCCATCCTTACTCATCACACTATCCAAGTACTTAAACGCACTCACATTTTCAATTTCCTCCTCAACTAACCTCACTGCATATTCGCTGACATCACTACTCTCGAAGACCATCACTTTACTCTTCCCTACATTCACCTTTAGATTCCGTTGCTTACATACTTTCCCAAAATCATCCACCAAGCCTTGCAGCTCCCATTCGTCTTCACTTAAAAATACAGTATCATCTGCAAAAAACAGTAAAGGGAGATCCAAACACTGCTTTCTCTCATTAGGGCCGCTCCAACATCCACTGCCCTACCTTGTATCTCTTTTATAACCCCATCCATATGTAGACTGAACAACCATGGAGACATGACACATCCCTGTTTCAATCCAACCTTCAAATAGAAAAATTCACTCAGTTCACCATCCGCACGTACTGCAGCCTTAGCACCCTCATACATACTCTTCACAGCATTCAGCAACTTCCCATCTACTCCATATATTCTTAGCTCTTTCCACAATCCTTGCCTATCCACCCTGTCATATACTTTCTCCAAGTCCAATAAGGCCGCATTCACCTTCTTTCCCTTCTCTAGAAACTCTTCCACTAAAGATCTAAGAATGAATATCTGATCTACACAAGCCCTGCCCTTCGAAAAACCTCCCTGTTCTTCTCCATCTAATTCATCTGTTATTTCTCTAACTCTGTCGATAAGTATCCTACCATATAGTTTCCTATTACACTAAGAAAACAAATGCCCTTATGATACCAAATACTTCTTTTTTCTCTTTTCCTTTGTATAGGGGAATAAATATACCTGACTTCCAATCCTCCGGGACTCTACCTTCCTCCCAGGCTAATCTGCACATCTTCTACATCCATTCTACTACTATCTCTCCCCCATGTTTCAGCATTTCACCACACATTCCAGCAATTCCTAGGGCTTTCCCTATTTTAACTTTCTTCATTGCTTCCACAACTTCCATGCTACTGATTTCTTCCTCTCTTCTCACATCCCTCAGTCTTCAGCCATTTCCTAGCCAATTTACTCACAGTACTTTCATTCTCTATGTTCAGCAATTCGTTAAAGTGTTCTCTCCATCTGCTCACTTTTTCTCCCTTCTCCACTAGTAATCATAGGGTTGCCATATTTGAAATGTCGAAATACCGGACGCCTTTGTTGAAACCCTTGTTCCCCCCGCCCTCCAAACACACAGTTTGGGGTTTTGACGTTATGAAACCTGGATATATATAAATAGATAGATAGATTGATATATATATACATATATATATATATATATATATATATATATATATATATATATATATATATATATATATATATATATATATATATATATATATATATATAAGATAAATAGATAGGTATATAGATACATATATATATGTATATAATACACACACACACACACACACACACACACACACACACACACACCAGTGCTGCTGTACTGTATCACAGTCTTTAATCTTTTTTACAATATAATGAAAAACAGGTAAAGTATAGAATTGGCTAGTTTATGACTGAAAAATGCTAAAGTGCCTTAGATGCAGGACAAGATCATAAGAATAACAAATGCTACAACATAAAAATGAAAACTAAGCCAATAATTGTGTGCAGTTACCATGCATTTTATGGCAATAGCAGCACTATGGAAAGAATAAAAAGAAAATGCTCGTGGCTGAACATCAGGAAAAGGCAGGACATTTTAGCTATGTGCTGACACTAAATCAGCCAAGATGGCAATCTCGTCATTAGAGAGTAATGATATGTTAAATTTTTTTCAAGAAAATTTGGTGGAAACTGAAATTGCTGACTTTTGGAGAACTATTAAAATTCCTCCTAGACGAAGATTTTGACACTTAAATGCAGGACATGTTCGGGAAAATCCGGACGTATGGCAACCCTAAGTAATCAACCATTTTTATCTTTCACTCCCCAATTAACTTCTTTGGCACCCTGTTTAACTCTCATTACCTCTTTACAGAACATTTTCTTACATTCCCTCCACTTTATACTCAAACTCCTCCCAAATTCCTCGTCCACTCTCTTCTTACTCTCTCTTACAAATCTTTTCACCTCTATTTTCCTCTCTACATACAACTCTCTCTTCCGTCTCTCAAATTCTTCCACGCCCTTGTTTCTCATCCACTTACTATATGCTTTCTTGATTTGTGCCACAGCCTGTCTCTCCTCCTCATTCCACCATGCTCTTCCCTACACCCACTTTCGTCTTCTCTTCATCCAACGCACCACCTCACATGCTGCACAGACTTCTGCTGTAAATATCTTGCACACACTTTCCACGTCCCCCATCTGTTTCAATCCATATTTACTCAATCGTTCCTCCACTTCCCTCTTCTCTCTCTCTCTCTCTCTCTCTCTCTCTCTCTCTCTCTCTCTCTATATATATATATATATATATATATATATATATATACATCTATATATATCTATATCTATCTATCTATCTATCTATATCTATATCTATATCTATATCTATCTATTTATATCTATATATCTATCTATCTATCTATCTATCTATATATATTTCCTGTGGCACCCCACGGGATGCATAGAACCTCGATGAACTCTCTCCACCAATATTTGTCTCTTGCCATCTCCTTGAGGTCCCACCAACAATCCTCTCTTGTTTCTCTTTTCATTGTCCTCAACCAGGTTTCCCTCGGCCTACCTCTACCTCTTCTTCCTCTGGCAGTCCACTATGGCACATCCTGTATTAAACTGCCTTCTTTTCAATATATTATGTGTCCCAGCCACTTCCAACGAGACAGTCTCACAAATTTATCAACTGGTTCCACTCTCGTAATATCCCTTACTCTTTCATTTGTAACTCTGTCTTGCCACTTTACCCCAAGAATCCTTCTCAGTATTTTATTCTCAAATCCTAATACTTTCTGATCTGTTGTAATTGTACTGTACCATGACTCATGCCCATAAATTAAAATTGGTCTAACCATGGACTTATAAATTTTTACTTTAGTATGTATCGAAAGCATATTATTATTCCAAACAGATTTCAACATTCCAACAGCTCGCCAAGCCAATCTAATCCTCTCCTCAGTTCCATTGTTTAATGATCCGTTAGATGATACAATCGTTCCCAGATATTTAAAATTTTCTACATTCTTCAACACATTATTCCCAATTACACAATCGATTTGGTTCTCCACGTTCATATTAATAATTTCAGTCTTTCCACAATTTATTACCAATCCCACTTTTTCTTCTTCCTCCACCAGACAATCAAGCACCCTCTGCATCTCGTAATACTTCCGCAAATCAGTACAATATCATCAGCATAGTCCAAGTCCATCAGCTTCATATTTTCTTTCCAGTTAATTCCTGCACCTGTTCTCCTTACAACCTTTCTCATAACATAATCCATAATCAAAACAAACAGCATTGGCGAAAGAACTCCACCTTGAATCACTCCTGACCTAACTTGAAATGGATTACTCAAAGAACCAACCACCATTACCTAACAAAAAGTACCTTCATGCAGGCTTCTAATAATATTTACAAATTTTCTAGTATACCATATAATCTCATAATTTTCAACATAGCTCCACGTGAAACTATCAAACGCCTTTTCAAAATCCACAAAACACATAGTAAGTAGCATTTTCATCTCATTAGCTTGTTGCATTGTATGCCCTACAATAAAAATCTGATCATCACGACCTCGCAATCCCGCTTGTTCTTCTCTTAAAATTTTTATCAATTACTGGCTCTATTCTGTTCAACAAGATTTTGGAAAAGAATTTTGCAACTACAGGTGTCAAAGTTATCCCCCTCCAATTGCAATATACACTTAAATCTCCCTTTTTTGGTATTTTTTTAATTACTCCATTTTTCCACTTCCCTGGAATTCCACTATTATTCCAAGCCACATTAAAAAGTTTCAGAAGCGTATTCGTTAACTAGTCATTTTCCACCTTACGCATTTCAGGAAATATTCCGTCCTCTCCTGGGGCCTCAAAAATTTTTAACTTCTCTATAGATTTTGCTACGTCTTTCAAGGTTATATACCCTGTTTCTATCTGCAAATCTCTCTCCGCTGGCAAAATGTCCACTTCAGCCGGGATTGGTATATTTAGAACAGATTCAAAATGCTCTTTCCACCTTCCTTTTATATCCAGATCTTTAGGCATCAAATTACCATTTCTCTCTCGTACAGGTATTTCCTTCCCTCTCTTTTCAGTCCCAGTTAACTCCTTTATGGCCTGATACGCTGCTCTTGTGCTCTGACCGTCATTTTTACTTAATTCAATTTCTGTCTCTGTCGCCTTTTCATCATGTAGCCTCCTCTTATCACGTCTAACGAGTCTTTTTACCTCAGAATGTAAACTCCAGTACTTTGCTCTAAGTTCTTCAACTACCTGGCCATCAACATGTTGTCCTTCACTTCTTAACTTCTCCTCTTTCCTTTTCTGAATTGCATTCCATATTTCATCTGACATCCACTTTTTCCTTCTCGCTTTTCCCTTTTTCGTAAAAGTAATCTTAGCACTCTCATGCAGAACCTCTTTTACCTCTCTCCACATTTGATAAATATCATTGCCTTCATATTCCATCAAAGTCTACAGGACTAGAAACCTGTTCCTACATTCCCACCGAAACTTTTCCTTCGTGTTCTCTTCATTTCTCAGCTCATCAAAATAATAATTATTACCTCCTGTACAATTACCATTAACGTTTCTCTTAAGTGTTATTTTAATCTTTGACACAACAAGTTGATGATCACTACCTATATCTGCCCCCCCTTCTTACACAAACATCTTGGAAATAACTCCTATGCCTTCTGCTAATTGCAACGTGGTCAATTTGGTTACAGTATTTACCACATGGTGAAATCCAAGTAGTTTTATGTATTTTTCTATGCTCAAAGATAGTTCCACGAATCATAAGGTCATTTGCCAAAGAAGAGCTTCCAAATCGCACTCCATTTTCGTTTCTTATACCAACACCCTCCTTACCCACATAAACTTCAAAGCCATCCCTACAAATCAGCAATGCAAACTAACGCATCATGTCTTGCCACTCTATTCACTACATCCTGCAGCTTCTCGTAAAAGTTATCCTTCATTTCATCAGAAACCTCATTTGTCAGAGCGTACCCAACAAATTACTGATATTGCCATGGTCAGATTTTAAACGAGCATAAAGCAAGCGCTCATTAATTGGCTCAAACTCACATAGTGCCTTACAAGCATCTCTGTTCAACAGTAGGCCTACTCCTTGGTAATGATTTCCATCACTCCTACCAGAAACCAACAAAGTAATACCATCTTCCAAATTCATTTTACCAACTCCAAGCAACCTCGTTTCTGTAAGAGCACAAATATCTATATTGTATTCCTTGAACACTGAAATAAGTTCTTCCATAAATAAGTTCTTACATTTCACCCACCTGATTAAGAGTTCAAACATTCCAATATATATATATATATATATATATATATATATATATATATATATATATATATATATATATATATATATATATATATATATATATATATATATATATATATATATATATATATATATATATATATATATATATATATATATATATATATATATATATATATATATATATATATGGTTGTTTGCATATATATATATATTACAGTATATATATATATATATATATATTTATATATATAGATATTTATACATATAACTATCTATCTATTGCCAGACGCCACTATCCCGTATGGAGTGGCCATTTGACTTAGGGTTATTTGTTTTACAGGGAGGGGCACTAACCCTCCACCAACCCACTTGCTGACACGTAGGGAGCACGTATGGTTTGGTTATATGGTTACCACCCAGCATTGTAAATGGTTTCTTGGCTTACAGAAACCATTTGGCTTGTCATTCAATGTAAAGCCACCTGTTAAAGAGAGAAAAGCAATAAGAAGTGACAGGAAAGATGGGCGAAATGAGAAGAGAGGAGGGCAGGCACAGAAAAAGCATGAAAAGGCAAAGGGAGAAGTAGGCAGCACTACATTAAGTGAGTAGATGATGATCGCAACCACCTACCACTAATATATATATATATATATATATATATATATATATATATATATATATATATATATATATATATATATATATATATATATATATATTGTTACATAGCCTATGATTTCATCATCCTTTGTGTAATTTTAACGCACAATATGCTGCATGTTTGATCACGAGCGTGTTCTGCCTCAGTCCCCTCTTCTACCGTTATAGTGGAGTAAGTCGTCCTTTCTGTTGTTCAGAGCAGGATTTTCAACTCTTTGTCCCCATGGCTTCATTTGCGCGTCCTTCTTACAAGTTGTATCAAGCTCTGCTGGCCCCTATATAATGAGCTCAGTCTCTGCATTATTGCCACTTAGATCTACTCCTCATTTTGTTCACATTTCTGTCCTCCCCTGTACAGTTATTATTGTGAGTGCTCAGGAAGTCTCCAACCATCTAGCAGCTGTGTAATTTGAGTATTAGTGTTATTGCATTTTGTTCTTATACTGTATAGCATAAGTTATTAATTTGTAGGCTTAGTGAGGTTTTTGGTAATTCATGTAAGGTTCTTATTGTTAGCCATTGTTCATAATAGTTTGTATCTGTAATAATTTATCTTGCATTAACTGAGCATTACCCAGTGTATTTTCATTTTATCAGGGCTGACTTAGGTAAATTTACTCTTGCTAATTTTGTGTTAATAGAGGCTATTGCAGTAAACCATATATTTAACCTGTTTTTTGCCATTACATTATCCTTATGAGTCCTGAATGTTTTGTTATTAGTTTGAGCATTAAACTTTAACTTGTAATTTTACCTAACTCTTTTGTTTTGAACCTGGAACTTTACGGGACAGTAGTGATTTTTAGTATTCTCACTTAAAGTGTACATTATCTTTCTCTGTTCCGTAGCGTAAATTTAGCGACCTCTCATCAGGATATTCAGGATATTATCATAAGGATATTGCTTAATATTTTGTGACTGTTACTTATTCATGATGTCTACTATTACTACACTTGATGAAGCCAAAGATTTTTTGTCAAATGTGCAAACAGTGTGTGATGTAGAGAACAGAACAAAGAATGAACTTAAGCTTGTTGCTCAATAATTGGGAATTGCTGTTCGCTCTCATCATTCTAAAGATCAAATTGTTGACATGATTAATGAAAGCTTGTTTAATGTAACTCCTCCAAATGAGCAAACGCAGATTGAAATAGCTAAGTTACAGCTAGCCCTGCAGGAGTCTCGTGCTAAGGAGGCGGAGTCTCGTGCTAAAGAGGCTGAATTTCAGGCCCGTTCTAAGGAGGCTGAGGCACAAGTTGAAATTGCTAGGATTCAGGCAGACCATGAGTATCGCATGAAACAAGGTGGAACTGGATCATCTAGCTCTGATGATTTTGATGTGGCTAAAAATGTTAAACATGTCCCTCCTTTTAATGAATCTGATTTAACAAAGTATTTTCAGTTGTTTGAGAGGGTAGCTACAGGTTTTAATTGGCCCAAAAAGTATTGGCCAGTACTCCTTCAAACTGTTCTCACCGGTTAAGCTCAAGTAACTTATGCATCTTTGCCTCAGGATCAATCTGATAATTATGATGTAGTTAAGAGCTTGATTCTTAAGGCCTATGAGCTTGTTCCTGAAGCCTATAGAGTAAAATTTAGGACAACTTATAAGCAAGATAAGCAATCCCATGTTGAGTATGCAAAAATCACAGATCTGTTAGAGCAGTGGTTAAATTCTAAGAATGTGGATTCTGATTTTGACAAATTTAAGCAGATGATTTTGCTGGAGGACTTCAAAAGGTGTGTTAATAAAGATGTAAGCCTATATCTTGATGAGAAAAGAATAGATAATTTGTCTGATGCTGCAGTTTTAGCTGATGAATATGTTCTCACTCACAAGAGATATTCTAAAGAAAAACGGAAAGCTGAGAGTAAGTACGTTGCCTCTACTCAGAGTACAGGTAACAGGAAAGAGAATAAAGATGATGTTTCTCAGGAAGTAAATACCAGCTCCACCTCTAGATTTCAGAAAAGTAAATGTACTTATTGTAGTAAGCTTGGTCATACTACGGAGAAATGTTTCAGGAGACAGCGTGATGTGAACAAAAAGGAGTCTTTAAATATTCAGTCAATTGGTCTAGTGTCCACCCTTGAGAGTTCCCAGAATCCTTTAACTGAGTTAACTGAACCTGCTTTGAGGGGTAACTTAAATGCTCATGATGGAGCTCCTCTTTTGAGCAGTAACGTGGGTGACACTCTCAAGAGTTCATGTGCTAATTTCCTGTCTGATGGTTTTGTCAGTCCTCTGGACAGTAATGACAGGAAATCAGTTAAAATATATCGTGATACAGGTGCTTGCCAATCCCTTACGCTGACCAGTGTTCTAGGCTCTAATGTTAATTCCTCTGATGAAACTGTAATTTTACAAGGTGTAGGGAATAATTACTTCTCTGTCCCTCTGTGCGGAGTGAATTTAGAGTCTGGTTTTGTTAATGGTTCCGTTATGGTTGGGTTGGTTGAGACACTCCCAATGTCAGGTGTAACTTTCTTACTTGGAAATGATATTGGTGGAAGTCAGGTGTGTCCAGCTCCTCAGTTGTCTAGTGAGCAAGTGACTGCGTTCCAGGATTGTGATGTCCCTGATGTGTTCCCTGCATGTGCTGTCACTAGGGCTAAGTCTAAAGTTACTGGTGATTTAGAGGATAATGATGATGATGATGTTATCCTAGCTGACACTTTTCTTGCTAATTTGGACCACTCACCAGATGAGGCAGTACCCCGTAGTGTTGATAATTTGTCTCGTCAAGAGTTGGTTGAGTTGCAGGTTGCTGACCCTGAGTTGAAAGGTCTAGCTAACTCTGCTTGCAGTGAGGAAGAGTCAGCCGGTGCTTCTACTTGTTATTATATAAAGTCAGGAGTGCTTATGAGGAAGGGGAGACCCCTAACAGCATCAGCCGACTGTGAATGGGAGGTTGTACATCAAGTTGTCATCCCTCGTGTTTGTAGGCAGGATATCATTAGAGTGGCTCATGATTCCAGTTTGGCAGGACACCTTGGAGTGAGGAAGACTGTGGCACGCATTTTGAAACACTTCTACTGGCCAGGTATCTTCAGGGATGTTTCCTGGTATTGTAAGTCTTGTCACACCTGTCAAGTTATGGGGAAGTGTAATCAGACCGAAAAGGTTGCACCTCTAGTTCCCATTCCTCCTTTTGAGGCGCCATTCACCCGTGTGTTGGTGGATATTGTGGACCCTCTTCCTAAGACTTCTTCAGGATTTTCTTATGCGTTAACCCTGATTGATATGGCTACTCGTTATCCTGAAGCCATTCCACTTAGAAATATCTCAGCAAAGAACGTGGTTAAGGAAATGCTAGGGTTCTTCACAAAGTTTGGTCTGCCCAAGGAGGTACAGTCCGACCAGGGAAGTAATTTCATGTCAGATGTTTTCAAGCAGTCTCTGAAAGAGTTGGGCATCACCCAGATCAAGTCTTCAGCTTACCATCCCCAGACCCAAGGAGCGTTGGAGAGATATCATCAAACACTCAAATCGATGCTCAAGAAATACTGTTTGGAACATCAGAAAGACTGGGATAAAGGTCTTCCATTCGTTGTGTTTGCCGCAAGAGAATCTCCAAATGAATCACTGGGCTTCTCACCTTTTGAACTACTGTTTGGCCATGAAGTAAGAGGACTCCTTAAGCTACTCAAGGAATGCTGGCTGTCGGAGGAAGATGACGTCAACCTGCTGGAGTATGTGATGAAGTTCAAAGAACGGCTGTCCACTGCTTTACAGCTGGCGAGAGAGAATTTAGGAGCTGCTCAGGAGATGAAGACTTGGTATGATAAGAAGTCCAGCTTACGCCACTTTCAGCCAGGAGATCAGGTTTTGATTCTGCTACCGGTGCATGGGCAACCTCTTCAAGCCAAGTTTAGTGGTCCTTATTTCGTGGAGAAGAAACTCAGTGATGTCAATTATGTCATCGCCACACCAGATCGTAGAAAGAACAAGCAACTTTGTCACATCAACATGCTAAAGTTATATCACAGGCGGGACGAAAATAATCCAGTCTGCACTGTAGCTGTTCCACCCGAGTCTGCAAGTGAAGCTCTCCCATGCAGTATGAGCCTGAGTGATAGTTTGGGGAAGAATCCTGATATCATGAATGATCTCCAGACTAAGCTTTCTCATCTACCTCCCGAGGAAAGGCAGGAGTTTTCGGCATTACTGCAGGAGTACCCGCAAGTGTTCCGTGCCACTCCAGGAAGAACTACTGTGTTGATGCATGATGTCGATGTTGGAGACGCAAAGCCAATTAAACTGCCTCCTTACCGTGTGAACCCAGTGAAAGTTCCTCTCATCCAGAAGGAGCTTGGCTACCTGTTGGACCACAAGATGATTGAGCCCTGTCAGAGCGAGTTTTGTTCTCCTGTCACTCTAGTCCCTAAGCCAGGTGGGTCACAGTGGCTTTGCATTGACTACAGGCGTGTTAATCAGATAACCAAAACAGACACTTACCCTCTCCCTCGTGTGGAAGATTGCATAGACAAGATCGGAAAGGCTAGGTACATAAGTAAGTTTGATTTGTTAAAGGGATACTGGCAAGTACCTATGACTGAACGTGCTAGGGAGATCTCATGTTTTGTAACACTAGGAAAGACTTTTGCATGTTCTGTAATGCCATATGGTATGAAGAATGCACCAGCCACATTTCAGAAGCTCATGAATGTTGTAACAGAGGGTTTGGCAGGGTGTGTTGTTTATATTGATGATGTATTAATCTTCAGTGACAACTGGAAAGATCACCTATGCCATGTCAGTAAATTTCTTGAGCGTTTGGTTCATGCTAATCTTGTAGCTAATTTATCAAAGTGTGAGTTTGGTCAAGTTAAAGTTCAGTACCTTGGGTATGTAATTGGTGATGGACATGTTGCACCACCAGGAGCTAAGGTTCAGGTTATAAGTGATCTTCCCAGACCTAAAAGTAGGAAAGAGCTACAAAGATTTTTGGGAATGGTAGGTTATTACAGGAGATTTGTTCTTAACTTTTCAATTCTTGTATCACCACTTACAGACCTACTGAAAAAGGGAGTTAAATTTGTCTGGACCGATAACTGTGAATCCTCTTTCAGCAAACTTAAAGCTATCCTATTAAGTCAGCCAGTGCTTGCTACTCCAAATTTTGCTAAGCCTTTTAAGATGGCTGTTGATGCAAGTGATACAGGAGCTGGGGCTGTTTTGCTGCAAGAGGATGATCAGGGTATTGAACACCCTGTATCTTATTACAGTAAGAAGTTCACTCCACCTCAAAAGAACTACTCAACTATTGAGAAAGAGCTTTTGGCCTTGATTTTGGGTTTACAGCATATTTCATTTTATTTGTGTTCTGATTTTGACCCCATAGTCATTTATACCGATCATAACCCACTGAAATTCCTTAGTAAGTTTAAAGATAAAAATCAGAGATTGACAAGATGGAGTCTACTTCTTCAGGAGTATTCATTAGACATACAACATGTCAAGGGGAAAGAAAATGTTATTGCAGATTGCTTATCTAGACTTTAGACAGATTGTTTTAGAGTAATAAGAAATTTCCTTTGTAAATTTCTTTTTCTTTGTGGGGAGGTGTTACATAGCCTATGATTTCATCATCCTTTGTGTAATTTTAACGCACAGTATGCTGCATGTTTGATCACGAGCGTGTTCTGCCTCAGTCCCCCCTTCTACCGTTATAGTAGAGTAAGTCGTCCTTTCTGTTGTTCAGAGCAGGATTTTCAACTCTTTGTCCCCATGGCTTCATTTGCGCTTCCTTCTTACAAGTTGTATCAAGCTCTGCTGGCCCCTATATAATGAGCTCAGTCTCTGCATTATTGCCACTTAGATCTACTCCTAATTTTGTTCACATCTCTGTCCTCCTCTGTACAGTTATTATTGTGAGTGCTCAGGAAGTCTCCAACCATCTAGCAGCTGTGTAATTTGAGTATAAGTGTTATTGCATTTTGTTCTTGTACTGTATAGCATAAGTTGTTAATTTGTAAGCCTAGTGAGGTTTTTGTAATTCATTTAACTTTCTTATTGTTAGCCATTGTTCATAATAGTTTGTATCTGTAATAATTTATCTTGCATTAACTGAGCATTACTCAGTGTATTTTCATTTTATCAGGGCTGACTTAGGTAAATTTACTCTTGCTAATTTCGTGTTAATAGAGGCTATTGCAGTTAACCATATATTTAACCTGTTTCTTGCCATTACATTATCCTTATGAGTCCTGAATGTTTTGTTATTAGTTTGAGCATTAAACTTTAACTTGTAATTTTACCTAACTCTTTTGTTTTGAACCTGGAACTTTACGGGACAGTAGTGATTTTTAGTATTCTCACTTAAAGTGTACATTATCTTTCTCTGTTCCGTAACAATATATATATATATATATATATATATATATATATACTCGTATTTGCATATATATATATTTATATATATATATATATATATATATATATATATATATATATATATATATATATATATATATATAAAATATATATATATATATATATATATATATATATATATATATATATATATATAGTATCTATCTATCTGTCTATCTGCATATCTATCTATCTATATACATCTATATCTATATCTATCTATCTATATATACAGTATCTATCTATCTATCTATCTATCTGTATATATATAGTCTCCCCCTCTCTCTCTCTTTCTCTCTCTCTCTCTCACCCCCTAAGATAAAATTTTTCAAACATCATCCCATTAGTGTCAATAAATTACCGAAATTACCCACCCACACACGCACCACACGTGTGCCTCCTTAGACTAACACAGTTTTTGATATACTAATTTACCTAAGTGCAAATTTCCCACCCACGCACACACCACATGTGTTATGCATCAGATTAAAACATTTTTAGATAATATTGACCCAAGTGCAAATTTTCCACCCACACACCCAGCCAGGCACACACACACACACACACACACACACACACCACACGTGTGCCGCCACACTCTCTCTATCTCTCTCTTTATATATAGAATAGAAATTTCACTACTATAGAGCGCAATTCCTTTATTAAGATTAAATATAGATTGATATTACATTTAGTCGTTTTCTGAGTGGTGTGAAGGCTAGTGGTTGGGGGGGGGGAAGAAGGGAAGGGAAAGGGGAAGTGGGGTAGAAGAAGGTGAAAGGGGAAGTGGGGGTAGGAGAAGTGGAGGGATTGGGGGTTTAGGAGAGGAGGAGTGGAGGAACCAAGAGGTTGAGGAGGAGAGGGAGAGATTATATTGGGTTAAAGAGAGAGGAAGGAAGGTGGGGAGAGGTGAGTGGGGTGAAGGTTAGAGGTTGAGAGAAGGAGGGTAAAGGAGTGGAGTGTCAAGTGCGGGAGTGGGGTGGGGAGTAGTGCGATAAAGGTGAGATGGTGGTGGCGTTGTTGGTGGTGGTGAGTGGAGTGAAAGTAAGAGGAAGAAAGAGGAGGAGGAGGAGTGTGAGCGAGGTGATGATAGTTGTTGTGCGGATGGGGTAAGGGAAAGGAAGGAAAACACTGTGAGGTGAATGCCGTAATGGGGAGAGAAAGGATGAGGGGGATGGTGGAGTGCACAAAGAAGTGAAGGGATTGAATAATAATAATACTTTTAAGGCCATACTCTTTTCATTTTAACGTGGCTTGTAATTGCCGCCTCTACATCTTACGAAAGTAGATTAATACCCGAATTTGGTCCTAGTTACGAAGAAGTGTGTTTCACGGAGCTACGTGAAATGAGCTGCAAAAGGACGAAAACATGGTCCGTTCGTTCTTTCATTTAAAGATTTCCTGCACATATAGTGCAGGCCGGGTCATATATTAGCCCGATCAGTGGGGTATGGGCTGGTTGAAAAATAGTAAGGGGGGAGAACAGGACCTGGGGATTGCCCAGCACACACGTCCTGTCTCCTGGCTGGCTTTGTGGTGTGTGTGTGTAAGCATGGTCCAAATTAAGGTAAAGAATAATAGTTCATTCTGCACACATGGAGATATAGCTGATGGAGATTTAGCGGATGCAATGGTTGTGAGGGTTTTGGTGAGGGGTGGTAACACACTAAAGATATCATCAGTTATTCCCATTTCTGCTTAATATTAGTATACAAGTGTGAGTAGTTTGTAGAGATGGTGGAGGTGGAGGTGGAGGAAGGGGAGGAAGTTGATGGGTGCTGACGAGGGTGTGGTACAGTTCTTTAACCCTAATTTTTCTCAGATTTTTGTTCTTGTGCAGCTATTTCCTGTTACAGTTCAACATTGAAGATGGAGTTGGCAGTTTTACCCCCTAACACCTATTCCTAAGGCTAAACGATTTTCTTCATCTTACTGTCCTATTCTGTGTTATCGCCAAACTTTGCATAAATAACGTACGAAAGGCTGTCAACCTAACATATCCAAAAGTAAATCGTTAAGGAGGAAGTGCCTGACGGGAATACTGGCCTTGGTGGGGGTTTGGTAAAGGTTGGTGGATACAGTCTTATGTGGGGTTAGGAAAGGGGTGTGGCAGGGTGAAAGAGAGGTGGGTGAGATGGGGTTATGTAGGAGGATGAGGTGGACGGGTGAAAGGTAGAAGGAGAAAGAGAAACAGAATTTCATTCATACTATGAAATTATATATGAAGCCGACCCATACGCATGAGAGTGGAGCCTGTATGTTATGTCATTGGCTCAAAAACAAAGAAAACGTGCCGGTACAGGGCTAACGAAAACATAAATGTAGGTATGTATCACAGTGCAACATGCGGACGTTGGTGTACACCGCGCGTGGATGTAGCTAAGTTTATATATATATATATATATATATATATATATATATATATATATATATATATATATATATATACTCAAAATTAAATAGGTACCCCGAAACTGAACGAATAAATATGAAATGCTGCTGAAAAAACAACAATGAAGATAACGTGTAGGTTATAATATGTCTTGGAAAGAAAATAAGTAGTATATATATATATATATATATATAATAGACAGATATTTATGTGTGTGTGTGTCGTGCTGAACTAGGTATATTGCCTAGTTAGGTATATTGCCTAGTTGATCAAATTAGGCAACTTTTCTACCAATTTTCCAAAGTCAGTATTGGTGTTGCTCATTTTGCTATCTAGGTAATATTTCTGCATTATTAACAAAATATGAAATGGCAGTTTTTACAATATTGTCAAATTAGAAAATAATTTTTTTTTTTTTTTTTGCATTCCTGTTTTAATGAGTAGAGGAACATTATGAGAACTGGAGGGGAGAACAGGAGAAAGAAGGAGGAGAGTGGAGAGGAACTGAGAAGAGATGTAAAATAATAATAATAATAATAATAATAATAATAATAATAAAATATATACTTTGTGATACCGGGATTTTCTTCCAGCAGTAAAAAAAGAAAAAGAAAAAAAAGAAAGAAAAGTAAAAAGAGATAAATACAGATAGAAATGTTATCTTAATAAACAGTTTGGGATATTTTTGAACAGGAATGGTTAGACTATTAATTTTCGCACCACACACACCTCACCCTCCAGGGATGTCAAAGTTTTGCGATTAGGATTGGTAATGTTCATCTCTGATGAGGATTAATGATAGACAATTCATTATTCAAGACAGCGACATAAGTTATCGAAACTGTTGGCAATAAATTTTCGTAACTTAAGATGTTTTCTCCAACGTTCCATCACACACACACACACACACACACACACACACACACACACACACTGACTTTTAATATGGCTACTGACACAAACAAGACAACTACTAACATGAAGGCCTGAGTGATCACTAATTCATGCTGATGCATCTTTCCATCATGTTCACGATACTGGCAGGCGACACCTCTTATCAATTACCTGATGACTTTATTCCTGCTCACAATGGACCACTTAGACTCAAATTCGTCGCTAAGATGAGGTCTTCCTTTTACTCCTCGTCTCAGCTTAACGCTCTGAGGTCAAGGATGTTTTTCACATTATTCTTGCCATCTCATTACGATTCAGCTTAGCATAAAATATTCGACATGGAAGGTTTACATACAGCCAAATTAAGCTTCCCTAAGCTGAGTAAAATCCCTAATATCAGCAAGAATAAACTAACAAAAAGGATGTCACCAGGACTGAATGGATTAGGAGACTAAGACAACCGGAAAAAGGTTAGGTACAACCATAACTTCTTCAGTACGAGATTTCATATCTCAGCTGAATAAAATCGTGTGGATAAAGTAAGGATTATATGTCTGGGTTGAGAAATGGTTCAGTATAACAGTGTAGGAAGAGCGAGGTGTGTGATGCTGCATTTGGCAGGAAACAACGATGGGATTTTACTTCGTATTTAGGTAATTATAATCCTTTCAACACTTTGAGAAGGGAAATTCTCTCTCTCTCTCTCTCTCTCTCTCTCTCTCTCTCTCTCTCTCTCTCTCTCTCTCTCTCTCACCTTTCACCAGTCCGTCTCAACCTCCTACCAAACCCCATCTCATCCACCTTTCACCCTGCCACACCCATTTCCTAACCCCACATAAGACTGTATCCACCAACCTTTATCAAACCCCACCAAAATCAGTATTCGCGTCAGGCACCTCTTCCTTAACGATTTACTTTTGGATATGGTTGGTTGATAGCCTTTTGTACGTTATTTATGCAGAGTATCGCGATAACACAGAATACGACAGTAAGATGAAATAAATCGCTAAGGAATAGGTGTTAAAGGGTAAATCTCCACTTTAAATGCTGAACTGTGACAGGAAATAGCTGCACAAGGATAAAAATCTGCGTCAAATTAGGGTAAAAGAACTATAGCACACCCTCAACAACACCCATCAACTTCCTCCTCTTCCTCCACCTCCACCGTCTCAACAAACTACTCACACTTCTAATATACTATAGCATTAGCCGTGTGCCTGTGCATGTGTGTGTGTGTGTGTGTGTGTGTATTTTGGGCAGCCGAAAGCACAGATTCAAATCATATCGAAATTGGAACAAAAATCGCAAAAAATTCTCTGATGTGAAAAAACTTGGTCCCATCACGATTGAAAAACTTTTACTATATTTAATGAGCGATCATATTTTGACCCAAAAACGCCGATCCCGGCGCCAGGCATAGGATCTCCGTATAATTTTTTGCCGATAGGTACAACTAAAATATACTATAGCAGCGCGAGAGCCCTCCGCAGGAGCAAGTGCGAGAGGCCCGAAGGGCTCACGAGCACTTGTGTATACCAGTATTATGCAGAAATGGGAATAACTGATGATATCTTAAATGAGTTATCACCCCTCACCAAAACCTTCCTCACCATCGCATCCGCTATATCTCCTTCAGCTATATCTCCATGTGCGCAGAATGAAGTATTATTCTTTACCTTAACTTGGACCAAATCGTCTTCCTTATGCAGTTGAATTCACGCAGCTCTGTGAAAAGCACTTCTTTGTGACTAACACCAAATTCGGATGTCAATCTACTTTGACAAGATGTAGAGGCGACACTTTTAGGGCACGTTAAGGTTAAAAGAGTATGGCCTTAAAATTATTATTATTCAATCCCATCACTTCTCGGTTGACTCCACCATCCTCCTAATCCGCTCCTTCCCCACTACGGCATTCACTTCACAGCGTTGTCCTTCCTCCCCCTTTACCCCATCCGCACAACCATCATCATCATCATCTCGCTCGCACTACTCCCCTTTTTCTTCCTCTAACCTTCACTCCACCCCACGACCACCACCACCACCATCTCACCTTTATATCACTCTCCCCACCCCACCCCCTCACTTGACACCCCACTCCCCTATCCTCCTTTCTTCAACCTCAAATCTTCCCCACTCACCTCTCCCCATCTTCCTGCCACTCTTCTCAACACTACATAATTTCTCCCTCTTCTCAACTCTTTGGTTAATATTCTCTCCTTCTCCTATCCCCCACGCCCCTCTCCACTTTTCTTCTCTCCTTCTCCTATCCCCCACGCCCCTCTCCACTTCTCTTACCCGCCCTTCCCCTTTCTGCTTCTTCTACCCTCCTTTCTCTTTCCCTTCCCTTCTTCCCCCCTCAACTACTAGCCTTCGCACCACTAAGAAGACGACTAAATGTAATATCCATCTCTATGTATGCAACAGGTCAACTCTGGAACTGTCTTCCTCTGTCTGTATTTCCTACTACCTATGATCTCCAGTCTTTCAAAAGCAATGTGTCCAGGCATCTCTTGATTTTGTGTTTTTTTCCTTCTATTGGAGGGAACAATTTGGAGGCTCCTGGCCATTGGTTCCTTCTTCGTTGCATAAAAAAATACAAATTAATTTTATTATAGGAATTACGCACTATACTGGTGAAATTCGCCTTCTATATATATATATACAGTGTGTGTATATATATATATATATATATATATATATATATATATATATATATATATATACACACACACACACACACACATATATATATATATATATATATATATATACAGTTATATACATACATACCTACACTACATACAATAATATACACACACACACACACACACACACACATATATATATATATATATATATATATATATATATATATATACACACACACACACATATATATATATATATATATATATACAGGGAGAGAGAGAGAGAGAGAGAGAGAGAGAGAGAGAGGCGACACACTTTTGGTGTGTGTGTGTGGGTGGAAAATTTGCACTTGGGTCAATTAGTATATCAAAAAATGTGTTAGTCTGAGGCGGCACACGTGTGGTGGGTGTGTGGGTGGGTAATTTAGGTTATTGGCACTAATAGGATGGTGTTTGGAATTTTTTTTCTTAGGGGGAGAGAAAAAAAAATATTTTGCAAAGCCCTAATCAAATGTTTCCAAGAAAAGCCACTGTTATTAAATAACAGTGGCTGAACACCTTCTGAAAATGAGGATTAGAATTATTGCTCCGACATTCAAAACCAGTATTACAAGCAGCATCTTAAACCACCATCCCATCAAGTGTTGATGGAAATGAATCACTCATCACATCACCCATTCCATCTCCTGTATTTTCATGCCACATAAGACCTCTTTATATGTAGATGAAATTTGTAACTTATATACTTTTGATAAATTTATGTTATTGTAAATGTTAGTATTAATCCTTAACCTTCTTCCTGGGTGGGAAATAATGATGATGATGATGATAATGATATTCGGCGAGCATACTACAATTGGATGTAAGCATATTGCAATTCCATACGGTAATTTATTTATATAATTTATTCTTAAATACGATTACGGGAGCAAAATTCCACTAATATATCACCTTTTGTACGATTGAATATTTTGTGCTATTTTTTTTCTTGCGAGGAGGAAGGAACCAAAGGCCATGAGCCTGCAATAACGGTTCCCTCCAAGAGAAAAAAAAAAAAAATACAAGAGAGAGCCAAATTCAAGATCCGATCATTTTGAGATACCTGGACACACTGCGATTGAAAGACTGGAGATCATAGGAAGCAAGAAATACAGACAGAGGTAGACAGTTTCAGAGATGACCTGTTCCATAAATGAAGGATTGGGAGTAACGGTTAACTCTTGCATGAGAGAGTTGGACAGAAAAGGGATGAGTGTTTGCTGCTACGCGCCCGTCGTAGGGATGGAGGAATGCATGCAGACAGTTCAGAGGAGCAGTGACCATTGAAGCAGCGATAGAAAAGAGATAAAGATGCAACAGTGCGGTGAAGAGACAGAGATTGAAGGGAGTCGTAAGAGGAGGAGAGTTAATGAGATGAAAAGCCTTTGACTCAACCCTATTGAGAAGAGCTGTATGTGGGGAACTTCCCCACACATGAGAGTTATACTCCACATAGGGGTGGATAAAACCCGCATATAGAGTCAACAATTGAGCAGGGGTAAAGGAGGAACGGAGTCGCCTTAGCACTCCTAATCTCTTGGAAGCAGATTTTATAAGAGATGTAATATAATCTTTCCCAGACAAGTCCCGAGTAAATGAAACCCCAAGCATGTTCAAAGATGATGCAGGATTAAGCTGAATATTATTAAACATTAGTGGGCACACTGTGGAAGATTTTGTCTGGTTGATAGGTGTAAGAACTGAGTCTTTGATGCATTAAAAGCAAGATTATTTTTACCCCAGTCAGAGATACGAGCCAAGTCAGACATTAGGTGTGCCATAGCACAGTAATTGCTGAGATGGGCATTGCGGGAACAGAAAGGAAAGGTGAAGGGTGGGGTCATCAGCGTATGAGTGGATAGGGTTAGATGTACAGCTTAGAAGGTCATTGATGAATAAACGGATGAGACTTGGTGATAGGACAGAGCCTTGAGAAACACCACTGTTGATAGATCTATGAGAAGAACGATGGCCGTCTACAACAGAGCCTATAGAATGACCAGAAAGGAAGGATAGAGATGAAGACACAGATAATAGGATAGAAACCGTAAGAGGGCAGTTTAGAAATTAAAGATTTATGCCAGACTCGATCGAAAGCCTTTGAGATATTAAGTGCAATGGCAAAGCTTTCGCCCAAGTCCCGAAAGGAGGATGACCAGGAGTCTGAAAGGTAGGTGAGAAGATCGCCAGTGGAGCGTCCCTGACGAAACCCATACTGACGATCAGAAAGAAGGTTGTCATAGGAAAGATCCTTCAAAATTTTTCTATTAAGAATTTATTCGAAAACTTTTGAGATACAGGATGTTAAAGCAATTGGACGATAGTTAGAGGGTTGGGAACGGTTACCCTTCATTGGGACTTGCTGAATGAGAGCAAACTTCCAGCAAGAAGGAAAGGTACAAGTTGATAGAAAAAGGTGAAAGATTTTTGCCTAGGCAGGGTGTAAGCACAGAAGCACAGTTCTTGAGAACAACAGGAGGGACTCCATCAGGCCCATATGCCTTGTTAGTGTTGAGGCCTGTGATGGCAGAAAATACATCAACTGAAGAAATTTTAATGTCAGCCATGAGGAAGTCAGAGGGGGGAAATGATGGAGGAACAGCACCGGAATTGTCTAAGGTGGAATTGGAGGAGAAAGTCTGAGCGAAGAGGTCTGCTTAATCAGTAGAAGAAACTATAGCTACAGAGCCATCAGAGTAGAAAAGAGTGAAGGATGATGAGGTAAAGTTCTTAGAAAGGTTTTTGGCAAGGTGCTGGAAGGAGCGGGAAGAATTCGAGTTGAAAAGTTGAGAGCATTTAGTATGGATGAAATTATTTTTAGCAGAGCGAAGAACAGACTTCGCACGATTCTAGGTAGAAACGTATAAAAGATGTGATTCAGGGGTGTGTTAGCTCCGGTACCTTTTAATGGCTGTCTCCCTGTTGCGGACAGCATTAGAACAAGCGTGAAATAGGGATTCTTCTCTGCTCGTAGATAATTCTCTTTGATATAATGCATCTAGGAGGAAAAAGATGGGCATTGCCTAAGTTTGAAGTACATGGAGTGGTGTACTAGGTGACCTTCTGTCCCTGGCTGCACAGTGTAGTGTATTCTGAAGTACAGGACGGATCCTTCTGAAATACTATAATGTTTGTCCTGCTTCTGCAGCCACAGATTATTTTCCTCTTGTCACTTATTCACCTGATCACTTCGTAGACGTATTTTTAAACTCTTGTTTCTTCCTAAATTAAAGTATTAGATGGAAGCAAGAATGAATTAGTAAATACACCATCGAACTGAAATCAAAGTAAAATAGGACATCGGTCTAGGTTTTGATTTATTGACAAACTTCGCTCAGATCTAATTAGTTTTCATGTGTCGGCATACGGTGTAGATGAACAGTTGTGCAGAATAATGTGCATTCACTCCTAAATCTGGCAATTATGAAGATCTTACATAATGTTCTGGAAAGTTGGCTGGGTTTATAGCACATCAAAGGATTTCGTCAACCTTTTTATTATTATTATTATTATTTTTTTTTTGTTGGTTAAGTAAACCTATATTTATGCCCGCAGCAACGTGCAAATGACAGAGTGTTGTAAGGAAACGTCCACACTAAAAGCAAAAATTGACGTTAACAATACTGTTTTCACCTCACGGAACTGGACAACTCCAACTTGAATACTAAATCGTGACTGTTTGAAAACTGATAAGCCTTAATTATGAGGCAGGAATGCGCCTCCTTGGTCATTAATGTAGGCAGGTCTTTCCTGATGAACTTGACCACACGCACAACTTTCGACTGCATGAAATTCAATCAGCTTAAGTTACGAGATAGGAATGAGTTTTTTGGCCGATGGTCAAATCGACCCTCCAGTCTCACAACATCAAGCTATCAACAGACTGGAATGGGCTCGAAATCTTCGTTAGTTTAGAATAACACACTCAGTTAATATATGTTGGCGACAGTGTTGATATCAGGGTTAAGAACTATGTTCACACCAACCAGAAAGTAATTAACCATTGTTGTAAGGATTACAAAGGATACCAAAAATGTTCTGCATCGTTCTCGGTCTTCCCCTCCTTTTTCTCAAGTCCTCTTCGCTTCAATACAGGCAACTTGTTATGTCTCCCTTTCCTTTCTCTCACATCATTATGACATCAATACGCTTTCATATCTTTCCACCTCGTCCTCTGTCTTACTCTACTCAACCTCCAATCATCCTCATTGTGCATTTTCTTTTTTATCTTCCACCCACACCTCGGTTTCCCTCTCCACATTCTCATAATTATATCCCTCACTTAAGAACATTTTTTTGGTAATCCTTACACCTCGTTCTCGATCGTCCACTCTTCACTCTCTGGTTAGATTCAGTCGGCTTTGCTGTCTCCACTTCTGCTTTCCGAATAAAAGTGCAGAAAAGTGTTCCTGAAATGCTCGCTTAGCAGTTATTAAACGCGTGCATGTGTAACCAAGGCCACGATTCTAATCCACAGCGCTGATTTGTAACCAAGGATCCCATTCGTAACCAATGGGGGCTAAAACAACAACAGCAACAACAACAATTCGTAACCAATGGTCACACTCCAAACCAAGAGGTCGATTCGGAACCAAGTGTCGGGTTTGTAAGGGTCACTTCACACGAACGGATTTTTTTTTTTTTTTTTTTTTTTTCACGCAAATTTTCGGCGAGGGTCAGAAATTGATGAAGTCAAATGGGACTGTTCACACAGAGTCCGCGTGGCAAAATCTCGGCATGGTAGAGATTCACCGTCGGTTTGCATTACCAAACCGCAACGTCTCGAGCGCTCTACAGTAGAGTACCACAAGGCCTAAAGGCCTTGGAGTACTACAGGTTATGGAGTACTTGACGCGGGCGGAGTTATCTCGCGCGACCGCTGCATGTGTTGCCATATGTACGATAATTGTAGTGCATAAACGATAAATTCTTTTTCAGTACGTTGTACGATAGCATTTCCCATTATCGTGCATTTTGCAGGATAATTTTACGATATCTCAAAAATATAAAATAAAACAAGAGAGAGAGAGAGAGAGAGAGAGAACGTCTGAAGATCAAATTCATTTTTTTTTTATAAACTCTCTTCATACTGACCTCTCAGGAAACGAACCAAAAGGGGTATACACCAAGAGGAAACAACGTTCATACTCGTGATTAAATATACGGCACAGTGTAATATCATCACCGAATGTCGTATTCTTCTTTTCACTGGAGGGTTCTTCACTGCTTACCTTAACGATATATGAGCCTTTGATTGGGGGGAGGGGCTTGAGTTAAGAATCCAAGCATAAAAACCAGCAAAGATGTTTTCCGCCAAAAAATAAGTAAACAAAATAAAAAGAAAAAAACAAAGCCAAATTTAATTATGAGAGTTATGAGAGTTAGAGAGGGTACAGAGGGAGTGATTGGTGATGATCAGTGTGGCTTTAGGAGAGGGAGGGGATGCGTGGATCAGGTGTTTGCTGTGAGACAAGTATGTGAAAAGTATTTAGCGAAAGGTAAGGATGTGTTTTGGGCATTTATGGATTTAGAGAAAGCATATGATAGAATTGATAGGGAGGCTTTGTGGACTGTTTTAAGTTTGTATGGACTTGATGGTAGGTTACTAAAAGGGGTGAAAAGTTTTTATGTAAATAGTAGAGCATGTGTAAGAGTGGGAAATGCTGTGAGTGACTGGTTTCCCGTGAGAGTGGGGTTGCGACAGGGATGTGTGATGTCGCCTTGTTTGTTTAATATTTACATGGATGGTGTTGTAAGGGAGGTGAATGCAAGAGTTTTAGGTGGAGGTCTGAGTCTGGTGAATGTTGATGGTGGAGAGTGGAATCTGAAGCAGCTGCTGTTTGCAGATGATACCGCACTGGTGGCTGATTCAGAGGAGAGATTGAGACAGTTGGTAGAGGAGTTTGGAAGGGTGTGTGAAAGGAGGAAATTGAAAGTAAATGAGAATAAGAGTAAAGTGATGAAGTGTACGAGGTAGGTAGATGGTAGGGGGATGAATATAGTTTTCAATGGCAAGTTGCTTGAGGAGGTAGAGTGTTTTAAATATCTCGGGTCACATGTTGCTGTGGATGGAAGAATAGATCCAGAAGTGAAGTTTAGAATAAATGAAGTAGGAAAGGTGCTGGGAGGAATGAAAAAAGTGTTTAGATGTCGTTCGCTTAGAATGGATGTAAAGAGAAGGCTGTATGAGGGTGTTGTGGTACCGACTGCATTATATGGGGCTGAAACATGGAATATGGGTGTAACAGAGAGGAAAAGCTTGAATGTAATGGAGATGAGGTGTCTGAGGAGTATGTGTGGAGTGACGCGTATGGATCGGGTGCGAAATGATGAAGTGCGAAGGAGAACTGGAGTTGTTCGGGAGATGGCTGGTAGAGTTGAGCAGAGGGTGTTGCAATGGTTTGGGCATATGGAGAGAATGGATAATGAGCGATTGGTGAAGAAGATAACTAGATCTGATGTGAGAGGTGTAAGGCTGAGAGGAAGACCACGAATACGATGGATGGACAGTGTGAAGAGAGCACGGGATGCGAGAGGGATGTCTGTTGAGCAAGGAAAAGTGGCTGTGCATGACAGAAATAAATGGAGAGAAATTGTGAATGAATAAGTGATGACGCAGCCCTGAGGGGATATTCTCCCGCATTTGGTCTGATTAGCTAGTCAGGTCAGGTGCGGGTAAGGGGATAGGTCTGTTATGATGTGGCAGGGGTAAAACAGTTCTGCTGTCGGGCCCTGCTGCGGATGTCACTGATTGCATTGCGCAGTTGACCCTTGTGTGGTGTGGTGCGGTGAGGATCTGTCCGTTCTCCCCTTTGGGGCTAAGATGCGAATGAATGTGTTTAAATGGATGAGTAAATGGCGAGTGTGTCGTCCTGTCTCGGCTACCTCCCTTTCCTTGGGGGAAGCAGCCTAGGTATATAGATAGATAGAATTTTCTAGAATTTTAGACAGCGTTATACTGGATATTAATGTAAACTATATCGATACTAGAAGGATTTGTTTAGCATACATGCCAATAACAAGATGAAAAGTGTGAAGAAAGTAGCTAAAGACGTTCTACAAAGCCTCCTACTCAACCTAGAATATGACCTACTGTTCAAATTGGTCTAATTCAGTCACCATCTGCCCCTCTCCCGGTGACGACTCAGAGAGACGCCTGGAACCACTGTCTGACTCACTTCTTCATTTCTGCAACATTAGCGGCCTTTCCTCTAACTTTCTCTTTGTCGAACACCACCTCTCCTCCACTAAACCTCACCTTCTCTTCTTGAAAGAGACTCAGCTGTCTGAGGCAACTGACAGCAAACCCTTTTCTGTTTCATCCTACTTTCTCAATACTCATTTCAAAGCCAAAGGTGGCTGTTGTGTATATGTATGCAACGACTTATCTTGTTCTTGTGTTCCTGAACTTGATTCTTCTAAATTCTCTACTCTCTGGCTTCAGCATTCCTGTCATTCTCTGACTAAATATATCTGCGTTGTTTACTTATCCCCTAATTTAACTACCAAAATTTTTTTGACTATCTTACTTCTACGATGGAACACACTCTATCCATTTCTCCTTTCTCTGATATCTCCATTCTAGGAGATTTCAATGTTCACCACCACCTTTGGCTCTCCTCTCCTTTCACTGATCCACCTGCTGAACTAGCTTACATCTTTCCTATCCTTAATGACCTAGAACAGCTTGTACAGCACCCTGCCATGATCCCTCACCACCTTGGAGAGAGCTCCAACATACTTGATTTCTTTCTTAAAACTAATCCTTCTGCTTACACTGTTAATCTTTCCTGTCCATTTGGCTCCTCCGATCACAACCTTATTACCTTTACCTGTCCTATTGCCCCGGTACGGCCTGTGGACCCTCCAAAGAAACGTCATCTGTGGCACTTTGGAACTGCAGATTGGGAAGCCCTCAGGCAGTACTTCTTTGATTTTCCATGGAATGATTATTGCTTCCATGGCTGGAAGCCATCTGAGTGTGCCTTGTGCATTACGGAGGTTATTCTCTCGGGGATGGAAACATACATTCCTTTCTCATATCCTTTGACTAATGCAAGAAAGCCATGACGCTTGTTCTAATGCTGTCTGCAACAAGGAGAGGGCCTATAAAAGATACCGGAGCCAACCCTCCCCTGAATCACATCTTGTTCATGTTTCTCTCCGGAATCATGCTAAGTCTTTTCTTCGCACTGCTAAAAATAATTTCATCCATACTAAGTGCTCTTAACTTTCTAATTCAAATTCTTCCTGCTGCTTCTGGCAACTTGCCAAAAACCTTTCTAACAACTCTACCTCATCATTTTTCCCTCATCTTTTCTACTCTGATGGCTCTGTAGCTATCTCTTCTGCTGATAAAGCGGATCCCTTCACTCAGACTTTCTCCTCCAACTCAACCTTAGACAATTCCAGTTCTGTTCCTTCATCACTTCCCCCCTCTGACTTCCTCATGGCTGACATTAAAATTTCTTCAGCTGATGTATTTTCCGCCATCACAAGCCTCAGTACTAACAGGGCATATGGAACTGATGGAGTCCCTCCTGTTGTCCTCAAAATCTGTGCTTCAGTGCTTACACGCTGCTTAGACAAACTCTTTTGCCTTTGTCTATCAACTTGTACCTTTCCTTCTTGCTGGAAGTTTGCTCTCATTGAGCAATTCCTAAAGAACGGTGACCGTTCCCAAACCTCTAACTATCGTCCAATTGCTTTAACATTCTGTATCTCAAAAGATTTCAAGTCAATTCTTAACAGAAATTTTTTAAAGCATCTTTCCTATGACAGCCTTCTTTCTGATGGTCAGTATGGCTTCCGTCAGGAACGTTCCGCTGGCGATCTTCTCACCTACCTTTCAGACTCCTGGTCATCCTCCTTTCGGGACATTGGCGAAAGCTTTGCCATTGCACTTGACATCTCAAAGGCTTTCGATCGAGTCTGGCATAAATCTTTTGTTTTCAAACTCCCCTCCTAAGGTTTCTATCCTTCTATCTGTGCCTTCATCTATAGCTTCCTTTCTGGTCATTCTTTTGCTGCTGTTGTAGACGGCCATCATTCTTCTCATAGATCTATCAACAGTTGTGTTCCTCGGGGTGCTATCCTATGACCAACTCTCTTCCTTTTATTCATCAATGACTTTCCAAGCTGTACATCTAACCCTATCCACTCATATGCTGATGATTCCACCCTTCACCTTTCCATTCGGTTCCCGTAACGTCCGTTTCAGCAGTTACTTCAACAAACAAGGGATGAGGCTATGGCACACGTAATGTCTGACTTGGCTCGTATCTCTGGCTGGGGTGAAAATAATATTGTTGATTTAAATACATGAAAAACTTAGTTTTTACACCTATCAACCTGACACAATCTTCCACAGGAGTACCCTCTAAGGTTTAATAATATCCAGCTCAATCCTGCATCATCCTTGAACATGCTTGGAGTTTCATTCACTCAGGTCTTATCTTGGAAAAATCCTGTTGCATCTCTTATAAAATCTGCTTCCAAGATATTAAGTATGCTAAGCCAACTCCGTACCATCTTTACCCCTGAACAGTTGTTGACTTTATACAAGGGTTTTATTCGCCCCTGTTTAGAGTACAACTCCCTTGTGTGGGGAGGCTTCCCACATACAGCTCTTCTTAACCCGCCCCATCCTGACCAGTTTTCCACCACTGACTCCCCCTAATCCCGACCAATTTTGGGAAAAATTTTTCTTGGCTCAAACCTCCGCTTTTGTTGAGAAACATCAAAAATTCATTGAGAAATTGCTCAGCTGAGGTTTAAAATACTCGATACAGGTAGCAGTACCTCTTACCTTACTGGGTTTTCTATCAGGCTGGCTCCAAAGAAAATGAGTTCTATGGGTGGGTAACTACTTGACACCACTCACAAACGGTATTAATTTATTTATTTGGTACAAATTTATATGTAGTATGAGAGTATATTGGTTTTCACACAGTAATATAGGCAATATAAGCATTGTTTCTCTCATCAAACACATCAACATACCTGACCTTTTTTGCCGATATTACCTGATCATCATTTCTGACTGTTTCTTCCTCTAATGCTACGTGAACTTTGTCCTCCACATTGTCATCGATTGGGGAATCACTCTGGCCCTGAATTTCATACAGTGGCACGACATGTCTTTGCTGGCCAGATCACTGGTAACAGGTGAATTGCCGAGACTATGACATGAGGGGGGGGGAGGTTATGCAGGGTAAGGCATTGTCCCTGCCTGGCATCTTGTACAGGAAGGTGTCCCGTGTATAAGTACCAAAAATCACATGCGAAAATTGATAATTGTGCAAATTAGGGACCTTGCAATTGATGCACGTTTATAAACGTCAACGGGACTGACAGTGACAAAACATGTGGATGTATATATAGGTCAGTGGAACATGGCAAGTTAATACGGTGGAGTCAAAGGCTTTTTGTCTCATCAACTCTCCTCTTCTTATTGGTTCCCTTCCACCTCTGTCCCTTTGCCGCACTGTTGCATCTTTATCTCTTTTCTATCACTACTTCAATAGTCACTGCTCCTCTGAACCATCTGCTTGCATCCCTACTCATCTATCACGGGTGCGTAGCACCTGTCTAGCAACACATTTTCATCCCTTTTCTGTCCAACTCTCTAATGCAAGAGTTAACTGTTACTCCCAGTCCTTCATTAATGCAACAAGTCAGCTCTGGAACTGTCTCCCTTTGTCTATATTTTCTACTTCCTAGGCTCTCCAGTCTTTCAAACGCAGTGTGTCCAGGCATCTTGAAATGAATGGATCTTGAATTTGGCTCTCTTTTGCATTGTTTTTGTTTTTTCTTGGAAGGAACGGTTTGTGGGCTCCTGGCCTTTGGTTCCCTCTTTCTTACATTAAAAAAAGAAAGTAATAGAATTACTAGTAACAATATTTCAATAAAATTTGGGTAGACAAATAGTACATTAAACAAAAAAATCTGCATGAAATGATACTGAACACGTTTTCACCACTTTTACCAGACAACCACCTTTTCTCATGCGGTAGCAATATCCTGTGAATGTTCATTCATTCATTCATTGCCAGACGCCATGTATCCCAAACGGGGTGGCCAAGGGTTTAGAGTTAATTGTTTTACAGGGAGGGGCACTAATCCTCCACCAACCCCACTTGAAACGTAGGGATGCCAACAGCATCTGGTGTTCCCAGGCGGTCACCCATCCAAGTACTAACCAGACCCAACGTTGCTTGGTTAGTACTTGGTTGGGTGACCGCCTGTGAATGTTAAATGCTGTAAATTTTGTTGATTCTCTCTCTCTCTCTCTCTCTCTCTCCCTCTCTGATATACTGTATATACAGTATATATATATATATATATATATATATATATATATATACATATATATATATATATATATATATATACCTAGGCTGCTTCCCCTAAAGAAAGGGAAGTAACCGAGACAGGACGACATACTCCCAATTTACTCATCCACACAAACACATCCATTCGCATCTTAGCCCCAAGGGGAGAAGGGACAGATCCTCACTGCGCCACACTGCACTAGGGTCAACTGTGTAGTGTTATCAGCGACATCCGCAGCAGGGACCGACAGCAGAGCTGGTTTACCCCTTCCACATCATATTGGACCCATTCCCTGAACTGCATCTGACCTGATCAGCTGATCAGACCAAATGTGGGAGAATATCCTCTCAGGGTTGCATCATCGTTTATTCATTCACAATTTCTCTCCAATCATTTCTATCACACGCAGCCTTTCTTCCTTGCTCAATAGACATCCCTCTCGCATCCAGTGCTCTCTTCACACTGTCCATCCACCCTATTCGTGGTCTTCCTCTCAGCCTTACACCTCTCACATCTGATCCAGTTATCTTTTTCACCAGTCGCTCATCATCTATTCTCTCCATATGCCCAAACCATCGCAACACTTTCTGTTCAACTCGATCAGCCATCTCCTACACAACTCCAGCTCTTTTTCGCACTCCATCATTTCTCACTTGATGATTATGCGTCACTCCACACATACTCCTCAGACATATCATCTCCATTACATTCAAACATTTCCTCTCTGCTACACCCACGTTTCATGTTTCAGACCCATAAAATGCAGGCGGTACCACTACACCTTCATACAGCCTTCTATTTACATCCTTTCTGAGCGAACGACATCTTAACATATTCTTCATTCCTCCCAGCACCTTTCCTACTTCATTTATTCTAAACTTCACTTCTGCATCTGTTCTTCCCTCCATAGCAACATGAGATTCTAAATTCTTAAAACACTCTACCTCCTCAAGCAACGCACCATTCAAAACGATATTCATCCTCCTACTATCTACCAACCTAGTACACTTCATCACTTTACTCTTACTCTCATTTACTCTCAATTTCCTCCCTTCACACACCCTTCTAAATTCCTCTACCAACTGTCTCAATCTCTCCTCTGAATCAGCCACCAGTGCAGTATCATCCGCAAACAGCAGATGATTCAGATTCCACTCTCTACTGTCAGCATTCACCAGACTCAAACCTCCACCTTACACTCTTGCATTCACCTCCCTTACAACACCATCCATATAAATATTAACCCGCGGCGTCCCGTCGATGTTCTTTAACGTCCATATGTTTTGTCACTGCCAATCCTGTCGACGTACATAAACGTGAAAAAATTGCAAGGTCCCTAATTTGCACAATTTTCAATTTTTGCGAGTCATTTTTGGTACGTATACACGTGACACCTTCCTCAACAAGATGCCAGGCAGGGACAATGCCTTACCCAGCATGACCTCCTCCCCTCCCCTGCATGCCATTGTCTCAGCAATTCACCTGTTATCAGTGACCTGGCCAGTATAGCCATGTCATGCCACGGTACGAAATTCAGGGCCAGAGTGATTCCCCAATCAATGACAATGTGGAGGACAAATTTTACATAGCATTAGAGGAAGAAACAGTTAGAAATGATGATCAGGTAATGTGGCAAAAAAAAGGTCACATATGGTGATGAGTTAGTGAGTGAAACAAAGCTTATAAAGCCTATATTACTGCTTGAAAACCAATATACTCTTGTACTACATATAAATTCGTGCCAAGTAAATAAATAAATACCGTTTATGAGTGGTGTGAAATTGTTATCCTCCCATAGAACTCGTTTTCTTTGGTGCCAGCCTGATAGAAAACCCAGTAAGGTAAGGAGGTACTCCTACCTGTAATGAGTATTTTAAACCTCAGGTGAGCGATTTCTCTATGAATTTTCGATGTTTCTCACCAAAAGCGAAGGTTTGAGCCAAAAAAAAAAATTTTTCCTAAAATGGTCAGGGATTGGGGGGAGTCAGTGGTGGAAAAGTGGTCGGGATGGGGCGGGTTAAACAACCAAAGCGACATCACACATCCCTGTGGCAACCCCACACTTACGGGAAACCACCCACTCATAGTATTTCCCACTCTTACACACACTGTACTATTTACATAAAAATTTTCACTCCTTTTAGCAACCTACCATCAAGTCCATACAATCTTAAAACAGTCCACAAAGCCTCCCTACCAGTTCTATCATATGCTTTCTCTAAATCCATAAACGCCAAAAACACATCCTTCCCTTTTGCTAAATACTTTTCACACACTTGTCTTACAGCATACACCTGATCCACACATCCCCTCCCTCTTCTAAAGCCACACTGCTCATCATCAATCACTCCCTCTGTACCCTCTCTAACTCTCATAATTAACACTCTGCCATACACCTTACCTACAGCACTCAACACATACCTCTACAGCTAGTACATTCACACTTATCACCTTTACCTCTATACATCGGAACCACACAAGCATTTGCCCAGTCTACTGGCACCATACCCCTCACAAAACACACATTCAACAATCTTACTAACCACTCAACTATAGTCGCTGCACCACCACAGGACACCCATCCATTCCTACAGCTTTACCTGTTTTCATATCATTTGCTGCCTCCTGCACTTCTTCCATCGTGATCAAAGAATCATTCAACTCTCCCAGCACATTTATTCCTTGCACTCTTCCATCTGCCACAATCTCAGCCTCCCTTTCCTCCTCTACATTTAACAGTCTTTCAAAATACTCCGCCCATCCCTTCCTTAATGTACCCATCTCAATTAACATCCTTCCAGCCTCTGCTTTTACTCACTCTTTCTTCACAGAATCTCCCTTTCACATCCATTACACTTCTTTCCAAAACATTTTCTTATTCTGTTGGAAATTCTCAGTCAACCCTCTACCGCATCTCTCATCTCCTGCCACTTTAGCATCACTCACAGCCTTTCTCGCCCTATTCCTCTTTTCCTTGTACCTCTCATACGACACCTCATCCTTCTTCTGCAGCCAGACATCATATGCACGTCTCTTCTCAGCCACAGCCATACTTACTTCCTCGCACCACCCTTCACTTCTCTTCCTTACACCACCAGCTACTCGTCTCACGCCACACACCTCTTCCGCATGCCCCAGCACGCACCCTTAAACATCTGCCATTCCACTTCCACAGTGTCATTCTCCTGATCTTTCACTGCGTTCCACTTATCTTTCAATTTTTCCTGATACTCTATCAATTTCTCTCTTTTATCCAACTCATTTTTAAAACCTCCCTCCCACACCTAACTCTCGTAGCTCTCACCCACCTCTTACCCACTCTCAACTTTTCCTCCACCAGGTAGTGGTCAGACGTACCTCCACCCTCCCCTCTCAAAACTCTCACATCCAACAATCTTCCTATTACATTCCTGGACACAACAACATAGTCCACCAATGCTCTATCAACAACCCTTCCATCCTCCTGCCTCACTCATGTATCCTTACAAATATCTTTCTTCTCAAACATGGTATTTTCAATCACCATCTCTCGTTCAACACACATCCCTATCATTCGTTCCCAAGTTTCATTTCTTGCAGGCACACCATGCAAACCAACTACACCTTCAACCGCTACATTTGCCACTCTAGCAACTCCCATCATTACTACATTTACATTCGCTCTATTACTCTGCGGGCAATCATCATCATTCCAGAAAGACTCCCTGTCTTCTGTACTCCCTTCGTTACAAGGCCCATATACACTCAAAATACCCACAATTCACGTTCAAATTTCACTTTCATCCACATCAGTCTCGATGACACCTCCTTCCATTCAATCACACACTGTTGCACTTCCGGGCTCATTAACAAGACCACACCTTTTCTCGCCCATCCTCTATCAGCACCTGACATCCTTCCATTCACGCTTCCAAACTTAGACTCACCTTTCTCTTTCATCTTTGTCTCACTCAAAGCTAACACATTTAACTTTCTTCTCATAAACATTCTCTCAATCTCCTCCCTTTTAACCTCAATCGTACTACATCTACTCGTACGCCCATTCATAGACCCAATCTTCAGGGTACGGGGATAACTCTCTCCCCCACCCAGCTCTCTTTCCTGTCTCCTTGTGGGAACTAAAAAGACAGAGGAGGGGGTCCCTAGTCCCTTCACCCCTCTCCTTTTAGTCGCATTATACGACACGGTGGCAGAATCCTTCCTAACACAACCTGGCCGCAGAGTAGTAGTACCACACCATAGTGTGGTCAGATTGTGTCCCTTTCGTCAAAGGGTCTCATATATATATATATATATATATATATATATATATGTATATGTATGTGTGTGTGTGTGTGTGTGTGTGTGTGTGTGTGTGCATGATGTGTATGTGTGTGTACGATAATTTTGGTGTCAATTCCATAATTTTGTGGTCTCTGTACTATAATTCTGTGTTTGTGATCTGGCAATACTGCCACAGCTGTTGTGGTTCTTCTGTGACAGGGTACGGTTGTTGCTGTGGATATTTGCTATCAAGTATGTATTTTTTAAGTATTTCTAACATGAAAAAGTATTTTTGATATCAAGAAATGAAATATAATTTATTATATGATACCGTATTATTATTATTATTATTATTATTACTACTACTACTACTACTACTACTACTACTGCTACTATTGTATTTATTATTATTATTAATTATTGTTACTGTTGTTGTTGTTATTGATTATACGTGCAGTAAAAAACCGCTCGTATGAAGACACGTCTTCTTGACCGAGGTCTAGCCAGGTACTGTACAAGGTCTTATCATTTCTAACTAAAAATGAGACCTCTCTGTGCATGACGTCACGTGGTTCCCGAGCCCGCCACTCCAGTAGGGTTAATGTGGTCAGTTGGACTTAGCCTCTGGCTGGGTCAAGTTCCTTAGCTCCTCCTGACCTTTTGCTCCAAGTTAGGATAATGGTGTGCTGTGCAGTTTATGGGTGCACATCCTTCCAATGTAAAAACAAGGAAAATGGAAATATGAATTTATGTCGTATCCCGAAGGTTGAAAAATGGAAAAAAAGGGAGGATTTATCTTTCTGGTCCTAGAGATAGTATTAATGTCAACAGTTCACACGTCTGCAGCCTGCTGCTTGCAAGAGACACTTTCAGTATGAACTCCTGAATCTACCAGTTCCTGCCAATCTAAGGAAACTTGAGGATACTGCAGTCCCAACAACTTACAGAGGCTGAAAGGGAAGCTTACAATTTTACCATACTGTGTGTGTGTGTGTGTGTGTTATGGTGCTATGTACTGTAGCATGGCGGACTGTGGTGTGGTGTACTGTGGTGCGTTGTGTTCTGTGTTATGGTATGGTGTATTGTGGTACTGTGTGGTGTATTGTAATGAGATGTAGTGTGATGAAATGTACCCTGGTATGGTGTTGTGTAGAACGGTAAGGTGATGCGTACCGTGATCAGGTGTATAATGATGTAAAACCCATTCAGTCCGAACTGAGAAGAGATGAGTCTTAAGCTTTTTAAAGCTGGCAGCTGCCTGGTTGTCCAAGTGCATTTATAATTAATGATGCATATAAAATATTATATATTGTTATTTGTGTGGATTAATTTAAAATTGGGGCCTTAAAAAGTATATCAGATGGTCTAGACATGTTTGAAATTTTTAATTCTCGAGTCATATCAAAACACATCCAGGTAATGTTTTATGAATACCTTGATTCTCTTCACTCCTATGTTCAGGCAAAATAAGGTAAATTATGTCATCATGGCAGTAGTTTGTAAAATATAATATAAAAAATATCCTTTATGGTAAATAAACACTGGTACAAATAGTGATGAAATCATTTATGTGTAACTTCATATACTCTGCTTATCAAATTTAAAATACTGAAGCTATTAATCAGGAAGCAATCAGAAACAATAGCAGGATCAACAACAACACATTTATCTTACAACTCTGACACAGGCAACAAAGTAAGTTAGCAATTTGTGGTAATTTGTCCTGGTTACCCAACCACTTTAGTTGTTTTGTCTTTACCCCGGAGAAGGGTATTACATGACGTCACAAAGATGCGTTGGGAGGGCAAATGATCAGACCTGTTCTGACTGGATCTTGTTCTTGACAACCTTCCGTCTTGCTAGTTTTGCGTGAGGAAAAATCAGTTCGTGTGAAGCGGGCCTAACAATGGGGAGATTTGTAACCAAGGGTCCTTTTTGTAACCAAGAGGCCAATTTGTAACAAAAGGTCTATATTGTAACCGGGGACTCAACTCGTAGCTGGTAGGAAAATTCGTATCCATGAGGCAGATTTGTAACGAAGTGGCCGATTCGTCCCCGAAGTGTCGATTTGTTAATCAAAGGACCAACTCGAGACCAAAGAGTCGACTCCTAACCAGGGCCCGACCTATAATTATTTATTTATTGTGAGAACAAGGAGTAAATGAAAACATTGTAAAACTGCTCGAAAAAAAAAATATAAAGAGGGAACTGCTGCAGTTAAATTACATAAACATCCAGAAAAAATTAATTGGGAAGGGCGTGCATCAGGGAGACACAGTTTCACCTAAATTATTTTACAGCATGCCTAGAAACTATTTTCAGAAAGCTAGACTGGGAGAACAAAGGAGTAAACATAGATGGAGAAAAGCTAAACCATTTAAAATTTGCAGATTACATTTTCCTAATCTCAGAAACAGCACAGACATTGCAAGAAATGTTAACTGACCTGAACAGGGAAAGTCTCAAAGCAGGGCTAAATATGAACCGGAGTAAAACTTACCGGTAAGTAATGTTTAATCCACATACACCAAAGAGCGTCATCAGAATAAGCGAGGAAATTCTTCAAGAAGTCGAGGAGCACAATTACTTGGGGCAATACTAAAATCAACGAAAGACCATGATAGCGAAATGAAAAGACGCATTACATTTGGATGGAGAACTTTTGGTAAACATAGAGACATATGAAAAGTTGCTTGCCAATATGTATGAAACGAAAAGTATATATATAACGAGTGTATAATTCCAGCTATGACGTACGGTTGTAAGACCTGGAAACTAATGAAATCGATGGAAAGTAAACTAATCTGTTCTCAGAGAGCAATGGAAAAGTGAGTGTTGGAAATATCTTTAAATGACAGGAAAAGATCTGCTTGGGTGAAAGTGCAGACTAAAATAAAAGACATTGCAGAAATGGAGGTGGACAGGCCATGTAGCAAGAATAAGGGACAACCGAAGGAGCAAGATCCTGACTGACTGGACACCATGAGAATGTAAGCATAGCAGAAAACGGCAAGACAGGAGGTGGAGAGATGAAACAGAAATTTTCAGGGAAAACGTGGCATAGATTGGCTCAGTCAAGGAATTCGTGGAGAGGATTGGGGAAGGTCTTTGTTCAGCAGTGGACTTGTAATGGCTGCTGCTGCTGCTGCTGATGATGATGATGATATCTATCTGTCTATCTATCTATCTACTGTACATATAAAACGGACCTTTGTCTGCTCATATATCTGTATGTCCAGCTACTTCTAAATGCCTGGACCGATTTTGTCTTGCAGGAACATTCCCTGGAGATCCAGCATATGTATAAACCTTTTCATTTTCAATTTTGTGAAAAAAAAAAAAAAAAGTGACGGATCAAACGAGCGTAGGGAGCTATAGGCGGCCATTACTCGAGTAAATAATGATGGACCTCTGTCAGTCTCTGTATTTGTTTGTCCAGCTACGCCCTCTAGATACGTGAAGAGATTTTGACGAAACTTTCCAGGAGCTCTCACTATTTCCGTAGATTATATATAACACTTTTTTAATTTTCCCAAAAATTATATATATATATATATATATATATATGAGCACTTATTATAGTTACTCATCAATAGTTTGTTTCCTGTAATGAAAACATTGAAGCCAAGGCTATTATGTTAGGACCTTACTACATACTAATTTATTCATATATATTTAGTTTATTCATCTGTAAAATAACTGACCAATGTCTGTCTTTATTTCTGTCTTCTTCTTAAGCTACTCCTCCTAGATGTGAGGACCAATTTTGACGAAACTTTGCAAGATCACTCCCTACGCACCCAGAATATATATATATATATATATATATATATATATATGATGTTGCAAAAAATAAGTGATACTATAGTACAGAAGAACAAGGATGTCTGGACCAATAATTTGGGGCAGTTCCAGCTGTCACATAGAAGAAGAGGAATTGTGCCTTTAGAAGAATCTTCATCAGAAGAAAAATGCAGAATGGCAAACTTTCTGATATCACAAAAGTTAATTGTCAGTGGTTATCCACTGAAGATAAACAACTCTACCACCTACAAGTGCAAAGCAAAAGAGAAGTGTGTGCTTAACAGGTCAAGTTGCAAGTAAGGAAACTATTCACCTTTCAAGAAGACGAAAACTGCCTGATGAGCCTGTATTACCATCAACATCTTACGATCTTTTATCTAGTGGTAGTTGCACTGAATATGATGACAGCGAATATAAGGATGAAGATAAGACCAATCACCCACCAACCAGAAAACACAACAGAAGTAAAATTGAAACCAACATGGTGACATTCGCTCGAGTATCGACAAATAAAACTGCTAAAATATGCAAACAATTGTCACATGATTGTTTTGACATTCCAGCTCCAAGTCAAGCAGCTATTTACCAGTCAGTACACAAAAAGGCTGCTACACTGATGGAGGAAATGATTGAAAAGTTACAGTTGGAAACATGGTCTTTCCATTTCAATGGAAAGCGGATTGATGAAAATGAGTTTCAGGTAGTACTACTTAAAACTGAAAGAACCGAAATAAAATTGGATGCACTGCGTTTGGAAAATGGCATGGCTGAAACTATTGCCGAAGGAAATGCAAAAGTTATTCATGAATACAACTTATGGGATGTAATAAAAATGATCATTGCTGATACAACTAACATTAACACTGGGAAAAAGAGTGGAGTTGTCAGATTACAACAAATGTTCTCGGATAAGAGTTTCAACAAACCACAATTTATCGGTTGTCAGCATCACATAATCACATTCTGGACAGGATTCTCCGCTTGGTGATGGATAAAAAACTTGGTGCTAACACCAATTCTCCGAACATCGAATGTCCAGTTGTGTCTCAGCTAACAATGAATTATGAAAAACTTAAATCACAGTTTGTTAATGAAACAGAAGAGATCCTCGGTAAGTCAGGATGGAGAGATGACATGAAGTTTATGTACCATTTAAACGAGCGTTTAGATTCTTTGAAGAAAAGGGGCATTTTCCTTTGATTAACTTTCACAGAATTCTAAATATCAGTAATGCGAGGATGAATTCAAGAGAATTCTCGATATCCTTGCATTCATTCTTATACCTACAACAAAGAAGACTTTGGAGAAGATATGGAGATTCATTTCGTACGAATGGGCAGAGTACTGGTTTACTAATCAAATGTACAATGAAATGACTTCCAGAGCTTGTCAGAAATATTAAAACCTTTCAGAAAAACACTGAACTCATTCCAGAATCACTGGAAGTAGGAGCCATCCTCGCTCAAGATACCAAGAAGTAATCAGTGTGCAGAACGTGCAATCAATGTGATGCAGGAACTTTATGCTGCCTGAGGAAACAAAGCCAAACTGGAATTTAGATTTTTTCTAGCTGATAAACAGAGATTTTAAGTAGTAATACATTTGTATAAGGTCTTTTATTATTATTATTATTATTATTATTATTATTATAATATACACTTGCAAAAATCGATTTTTTTTTTATTTATTTCGGGATGACCTATTTTATAAACTGAGGGGAAAAAGGGTTTTTTTCTTTGGTTTTCAGCAAAGGTTCATCGACGTGAGGTACAGGAACAGAAGGCTGTAAAAAAGTTATAACCCTAATATATATATATATACTGTATATATATATATATATATATATATATATATATATATGTGTGTGTGTGTGTGTGTGTGTGTGTGTGTGTGTGTGTGTGTGTGTGACTCACTTCTTGTTTATTTCTGCAACATTCGTGACCTTTCCTCTAACTTTCGCCCTATTGAGCACCACCTTTCCTCCTCTGAACCTCATCTTCTTTTCCTAACTGAGACTCAGCTGTCTGAGGCAACTGACAGCAAACCATTTTCTGTATCCTATTACTTTATCTATACTTACTTCAAAGCCAAAGGTGGCTGTTGTATATATATACGCAACGACTAATCTTGCTCTCGTGTTCCTGAACTCGATTCTTCTTAATTCTCTACACTCTGGCCTCGGCTTTCATGCCATTCTCTGACTAATTATATTTGCTCTGTTTACTTATCCCATAATTCTACTGAGTATCAAAAATTCTTCGACTATCTTACTTCTACAATGGAACACATTCTATCCATTTCTCCTTTCTCTGAATTCTCCATTCGAGGAGATTTCAATGTTCACCACGACCTTTGGCTCTCCTCTCCTTTCACTGATCCACCTGGTGAACAAGCCTACACCTTTTTATCCTTAATGTCCTAGAGCAGCTTGTACAGCACCCTACTCGTATCTCTGACTGCCTTGGAGGGAGCTCGAACATACTTGACCTCTTCATTACAACTAATCGTTCCCCTTACACTGTTAAGTTTTTCTCTCCGTTGGGCTCCTCCGATCACAACCTTATTACGTAGACTTGTCCTAATGCTCTGGTATGGCCTGTGGACCCTCCAAGAAACGTTGTCTGTACCCCTTTGGAGCTGTGGAGTGGGAGGCCCTCAGGTAGTACTTCTTAGAATTTCCGTGAAATGATTATTGTTTCCATGGCTGGGAGCCATCTGAGTGTGCCTTACTCATTACGGAGGTTATTCTCTGAGACATGGAAGCATACATTCCTTACTGCTATCCTTTGACTAATGCAAGAAAGCCTTGGTTTCATCATGCATGTTCTAATGCTGTCTGCAACAAGGAGAGGGCCTATAAAAGGTACCGGAGCCAACCCACCCCTGAATCATATCTTTTTTACGTTTCTGCCCAGAATCGTGCTAAGTCTGTTCTTTGCTCTTGTTAAAAATAATATCATCTGTACTAAATGCTCTCAACTCTCCAACTCGAATTCTTCCCGCCCCTTTTGGCACCTTGCCAAAAACCTTTCTAACAACTTTACCTCATCATCCTTCCCTCCAATTTTCTACTCTGATGTCTCTGTACCTATTTCTTCTTCTGATAAAGCAGATATCTTCGCTCAGACTTCATCCTCCAATTCAACCTTAGACGATTCAGTTGCTATTCCTCCATCACTTCCCCCCTCTGACTTACTCATGGCTGCCAATACAATTTCTTCAGCTGATATATTTTCTACCATCACACACTGAGGTGGTTGGCCATGTAGAGAGGATGGAGGGTGAAAGTCTGACGGAGAGAGTGTATGTGAGTGAGGTGGAGGGGGGAAGAGGGAGGGGGAGGCCGAGGATGAGATGGAGGGATGGGGTGGAGAGGTATATGAGAGAGGGGGATGTAAGCTGGGAGAAGGGCAGTGAAATGGCGGGGGACAGGGCGACGTGGAGGCCATTTGTTTGTGGCCACCCCAAACGGGATTAAGGCGTCTGGCGATAGATAGATAGACAGGCCTCAGTACTAACAAGGCATGTGGGCCTGATGTAATCCCTCCTGTTGTTCTCAAGAACTGTGCTTCTGTGCTTACACCCTGCCTAGGTAAACTTTTTCGCCTTTGTCTATCAACTTGTACCTTTCCTTCTTGCTGGAAGTTTGCTCTCATTCAGCTAGTCCCAAAGCAGGGTGACCATTCCCAACCCTCTAACTATCGTCCAATTGCTTTAACATCCCGTATCTCAAAAGTTTTTGAGTCATTTCTTAATGGAAAAATTTTAAGGCATATTTCCTATGACAACCTTCTTTCTGATCGTCAGTATGGGTTCCGTCAAGGACGCTCCACTGGCGATCTTCTCACCTACCTTTCAGACTCCTGGTCATCCTCCTTTCGGGATTTTGGCGAAAGCTTTGCCATTGCACTTGATATCTCAAAGGCTTTCAATCAAGTCTGGCATAAGTCTTTAATTTCCAAACTGCCCTCTTACGATTTCTATCATTTTATCTGTGGCTTCATCTATAGCTTCCTTTCTGGTTGTTCTATAGCCGCTGTTGTAGACGGCTATCGTTCTTCTCATAGATCTATCAACAGTGGTGTTCCTCAGGGCTCTGTCCTATCACTAACTCTCTTCCTTCTATTCATCAATGACCTTCTAAGCTGTACATCTAACCCTATCCACTCATATGCTGATGACTCCACCCTTCACCTTTCCATTCGGTTCCCGCATTGCCCATCTCAGCAGTTACTTCATCAAACAAGCGATGAGGCTATGGCACACGTAATGTCTGACTTGGCTCGTATCTCTGACTGGGGTAAAAATAATCTTTTTGTTTTTAATGCATCAAAGATTCAGTTCTTACACCTATCAACCCGACAAAATCTTCCACATGTATACCCACTAATGTATAATAATATTCAGCTCAATCCTGCATCATCCTTGAACTTGCTTGGGGTTTCATTTACTCGGGACATATCTTGGAAAGATCATATTACATCTCTTGTAAAATCTAAGAGATTAGGTGTGCTAAGCCGACTCCGTTCCTTCTTTACCTCTGCACAATTGTTGACTCTGTACACAGGTTTTATCCTCCCCTATGTGGAGTACAACTCTCATGTGCGGGGAGGTTCCCCACATACGGCTCTTCTCGACAGGATGGAGTCAAAGGCTTTTCATCTCATTAACCCTCCTCCTCTTACTGACCCCCTTCAACCTCTGTCTTTTCGCTGCACTGTTGCATCTTTATCTCTTTTCTGTCGTTACTTCAATGGTCACTGCTCTGAACTGTCTGCTTGCATTCTTCCACCTCTAAGAAGGGCGTGTAGCACCTGTCTAGCAGCAAACTCTCATCCCTTTTCTGTCCAACTCTATAATGCAAGAGTTAACCGTTACTCCCAGTCCTTCATTTATGCAACAGGTCACCTCTGGAACTGTCTCCCTCTGTCTGTACTTCCTGCTTCCTATGAACTCCAGTCTTTCAAAAGCAGTGTGTCTAGGCATCTCGAAATGATCGGATCTTGAAATTGGCTATGTCTTGTATTTTGTTTTTCTCTTGGAAGGAACAGTTCTTGCGGGCTCGTGGCCTTTGGTTCCTCCTTCCTCGCATAATATATATATATATATATATATATATATATATATATATATATATATATATATATATATATATGGAGCCTCTGTTGTACAGTGGTAAAGTGTGCGTTTTCGTACGCTGGAGGGCGAGGGTAAGCGCGCCGCCAGGGTAATAAACTTTGGAAGCGTTCTCCTGGCCATGTACCGCTTTGGCGAACACCAGGGGTGCTGTGGTTGAACCAGTGTCGCATACTGCAAAAGTATGTTTGCACCCAGTCGGCATGCGCGGGCAGATTACACTTGGTTCACAGACGACACACACATCCAAAGCCACTACAACAGTACAATCACACTTACAAGCACTTCTCACCCTACATCTATCTATCTATCTATCTATTTATATCTATCTATCTATCAATCAATCAATCTCTCTCTCTCTCTCTCTCTCTCTCTCTCTCTCTCTCTCTCTCTATGTATATATATATATATATATATATATATATATATATATATATATATATATATATATATATATATATATATATATAGGGTATATACTGTATACAGTATTTGCCTTAATATTAGCGGGTGTGTCAGAAAAATTTAAGCACACTTTAATGAACTATTTATACTTTCATAAGTTTTAAGTCCCTCTTAAATCTCCTTTTGCCACAATGGGGATTTACCTCTACCACTATAACAACGATAATTGGTCGTGCAGTCTGCCTTACACTTACGGAGGCGTGAAATGTCACGTCGCATAGGAAGGGTTGTCCAAACATCACGTCTGCACTGCCTCTGCCACTTTCCTTTGCACACGTTCTCATAATCCGATAACACGACAGTACCAGTTTACATTTGCCGCATTTTATGCTTACGTGCACGTCTTTCAGGTTTCTCAGAGGGAAGTTTATGACTAAAGCAGAGCTTATTAAAGTATGCATATATTACCATTACAGTGTGCAGACAGTACATTTGTCTGACCGAATCTTCTATCTACCTATCTATATATCTATGTCTATCTACATGTATATTCATTTATCTAGCTACTGTATCTTTCCATATTAATCAGTCAGGCAATCTATCCATGTATTTATTACAGTTAAAACCGAAAATTTACTAGGAACTGGCATAAACTAGCCAGAATCAGAAGTCACATTTGTTGTAATTTATCGCTAGTATTTCCTAAGCAGAACTATTTTTACCACTGGAGGTTGGACAAAACTCGAAATGTAGGACTGGAGTGATTTTAAACTTAGTTTTAGCTAAGCACGTCAGTCAATACCAGTTTCAACAACTGCTTTGTTTGAGAGAACATGTCTGATACTTCAATGTTAACTTGGCGTCATAACAAGTATTGTGTGAAGAATCTCATCAAATAAAATGGTTTGTTCTCGCTGGAGTCAAAATAGTTATAAACTATAATAATCTTTTCCACACGATAAATGAACGGACTCTCGTGACCGTATATATAATCCATCACATTGATGTGCGAAAATGTCCCTTCCCATTACAATATTTTCTGAGTACAACAAAAATCAGGTTAACTCTGTCTACATATGGTGTGCCAACTTGACTTCTAGAGGATCTCAGTTACAGTCGTTATGTGAGATGGCTTGCTTGGTGTCTGTTAGCTAATCGTGAATTAATTGTCAGAAGGATAACATTATACTCTTGACTCCAGTACTAAGATAATCAACAGAATGGAACCTCTACCTCACCTCACCTGACCGCCCTGCTGGACTTGAAATAGAAAGTGGACGGAAGGAGAATCATTTGTGGGTCATGCTCCTCAAATATCGCATTACGGATGAGAATCCATTGTATAACATGTACCAATATATCAAGGCCTTATCTGCCCTCCCTTCCCTATTTCTGAAAAACATGAATCTGGCTAACGGGTTTTTCCCCCATAAGAATCATAGTTGCATAACCGTACAGTGTGAAAAGCTTTCCCAGTAACCAAACAAACTCACCTTGGAGGTTTCACAGAAATCGATGAAATAGTCTAGGAGTTAAACATACACACACACACACACACACACACACACACACACACACACACACACACCTGTGCAGGCATCTATTAGCTGCCATACATGGATTACTCGTATGGCAGAAGGCTACGAAAACTTTTCAGGACTTTGTTAACAAGAGCCTGGAGCAGAGATATTAAGACTGAAAGAAACTGGTCGAAGACTGAGGAGGGGAAGACCGAGAACGGGGTGAAATGATATATATACTGTATACACACACACACACACACACACACACACACACACACACAACTGGTCGCTGGCACAGTGGTAACGTTCTCGCTTGCCATTTGGTAGACGGGAGTTCGTGCCTCGCTCAGGTTGCGAAAAGTTTCACTAACGAAGTGGGTGGTTGCTGTCCCCCTTGAGCAAGGGGATGGGTGTGTGTATGTGTGAAGGTTACAGCCTTGCCCTTAGATCGGACTATATGAGCTCTTAGATTCCTTCCGGGAGGGTAAAAGCTGACGATCACGAACAAGTGATCCTGACCGACCCGGTCAATTACACACACACACACACACACACACACACACATATATATATATATATATATATATATATATATATATATATATATATATATATATATATATACTCATACAAGTGGATCACTTTGACTAACCTTTCCCTCTTAACTTGGACCAAGTTCTCATCCTTTTGCAGCATATTTCACGGAATTCTGTGACAGGAAAAGATATATAACAATGCAGCTATATATCCTTTCCACATCACTTTTTCATGATTATCACAATAGTCTAGTGAAAATCTCTTGGTACAACTCAACGTTCAAGATGAAGAGATGACAATTTTAGGCCAAGTTAGCGTAAAACAAGTAGAGTAAGAAATGAGACTCATTCTTTCTCATAGGCAGTGTTTATTTATAGACTACCAATGACTAGATACTCAGTATTCTATTGGCCTGAGTGACCCAGTATTCCCAGGTAATGACGAGCCAACTATATCATGTGACGTGGACCTGTCCCTTTAACTCTTTGTCATGGAGCTGCAGACATTCATAATGATCAATATCTTGGTGATTAATAACAAAGCAGTGGCCAGGAAGCCTGCAAACGTTTCAGAATATTAGTAACAGTTTCATGGTCATTTAGGTGTAGGTAGATTGATAAATCTCCTCAACTCTACATCCATATCCTGTGTTTGTACTGTACATATATATGAAATAACTGGATCTGTGCGAGATGTGTCTGGTGGGTCTGCGTAACTTCTCATGGTCGGGACAGCTCCAGTATTCTAGGTAACACTGCACAATGTTATGCAGCTGAGTTCGAGTTACAGAAGCGTGAGTGTGTTAATGAGTGATTGTGTAAGCAATAATACATGATTACTGTAAAGGGTTTAGCAGGAAAACAATGCAAACCTCCTGTGCTTCAGAATATAAACGCAACACAATGCCTATACATTCATACAATTAAATCATATCACTTGACGCACACGTTTAATGATACACATGCTTAGAGAAAAATGCTGTATAATTACCATTAGCATTCCAACCTATTTTTCCCAATTAAGGATGGGGTGACGATTAATAACAACACTACATACAATCATCATCATCGTCTTCATCATCCTGAGTATGTTTCCTATCCAATGTTGGGGTAAGGTATACAGTATGTCACGGGAATGACTCAGATGCCAGACCATATGAAGCATACTCGCACACTAACCCGTCTCCTACCACACCACTTAGGTGTTAACCCTCAGTTACTTTTCCACAACAGGGGTCTGTTCTAGGATTGACAACTTTTCCTCCATGGACCTATTTACCGCCTTGGATAAAATTCACCTCACTGATCTATTTCTTCTATCTATCTATTGCCAGACGCCTTAATCCCATATGGGGTGGCCACAAAAAATTCACATCCAAGTCGCACTGTCCTCCGCCATTTCACTGCCCTGCTCTCAGCTCACACATCCCTCTCTCATATACCTCTCCAATCCATCCCTCCATCTCATCCTTGGCCTCTCCCTCCCTCTCTCCCCCTCCACGTCACTCACATACACTCTCCTCGTCAGTCTCTCACTCTCCATCCTCTCCACATTGGCAAACCCCCTCAACATGTTCCTCCTAACGCGTCCTATCACATCCACAAATCCCACAAAGCTCCTTCACTTCCTTATTCGTCAGTCTGTTTCTCCATGTGACTCCACATGCTCCTCTCAAATAACTCATTTCTACTGCTCTCAGTTTTGACTTGTGTCCCTGCAACAAGGTCCAAGCTTTACTATCATACGTTAGAGCTGGTATCACAATACTGTCATGTATTAACTTTTTCACTTCCATGCTCACTTCTCTGTTTCTTATCACTGCTTTCAAGGAACCAGCAACCTTTCTTCCCTGCTGTACCCTTTCAAGCACTTCACCCTTCAAACTTCCATCCGTACTCATCACGCTACCGAAGTCCTGAAACGTACTCACATTTTCCATTTCCTCCTCGTCAAACCTCACTGTACTTTCACTGACTTCCCTTCTATCAAAGACCATCACTTTACTCTTCCCTACATTCACTCATATCACTGATCAAAAACACCCTCTCATTCCTTCCAAACTTTTCCATGCACACTTCCACATTTGTCCAGAACTCTTCTCTCACTCTGCCAGCACGATCTTGCGTTGGCACATACACACACACAATCGCCCACATTTGTATTTCAACTTTCATCTTTACCCACTGATCCATACTGTCTTATGCTCTTCATCCATCTTTTACTCACAACTATACATACTCCTTCCTTTGCCCTCTCATTCTTACCTACTCCTGCACATATATCCCATCCATACTCCCATTCTCTCACACTTTCTCCTCTCCATTTTGTTTCACTTATTCCACATACATCCACTTTCGCACCCTCAAGCACCTGGACAATCTCTCTCTCTTGCACCTCGTCATTCGCTCCTCTTACATTCTATGTAGCTTACATAAGGTCCAAAAACCAAATTAGTTATATACCGTGTGTATATATATATATATATATATATATATATATATATATTATATATATATATATATATATATATATATATATATTATATATATATATACAGTACTGGAAAGAATAATTATTATGCTGTCAAAATCATCTCACATGCTACCAATATTTTTTCATGATTAGTTGCTCCACAGGAAATGAAACATTAAGACAAGTTAGAGATCATCAAGGAATTTTTGAAAGATCTGAAGAGCAGTTACTGAATTCAAGATTTTTTTTTTCCACACTTTCTCAGATTATAAAAATGTATTGTAATTCTAGCGGACTGGGCTTGCCTAGAATTATAACTGCGTTAAGGTATGGATTGGTCCTCTACTTCTCATCAACTTGGTTGAGACAACAGGACCTCATGTAATGTTATTTTCCTCGTAATACCTTGGTTTACCATCAGGGTATCCTATGCTTTGACTTCTCTTAACCCTGGAACACTACCGTGGGGTTGGGTTGACCCCCACGCTAGGCGATAACGCGGTCAAGGAGTGATAAGGAGCCCAGGGCTCTGGGTCTCCCAGTAACTTCAGTCCACTACAACCGCTCGTGAAAGGAGGTAGTGTGGTGCAGCTCGCTTGTATTTTGTGTGCTGAAAAGTATGTTTGGGGTTAGCTCAACCCCACGTTAGTGTGCAGAGGTGTTCTTTTTTGGGGAAAAATAATTGACAGGGATATAATTATTTTGAGATTAGTACATCTATACACCAGCACATACAATGTACACTCCTATGTACACTTATAATTATTTGTTCAAGTACAGCATATTTGGTGTAACATAAGATTGCAATTTTCATTTTGCATACTGAAGATTTTTGGTTAAAAATAAATAATAATCCATAAGAATTCCTTTGAAATCAATGGCTATAGCCTTGGTGTTGTTCATTTACAGGGTAAATATAGGTACAAAAAAATCCATTGCACACTAGTCGTTTTTTGACCCAAAAAAAAAAAAAAAAAAAAAAACTTTTTTCGTCCCTCTCCCACATAGTTCCTAGTGCTGCCCCAAGGCTGTCGGTATGTTAGCGGAGGCTCCCATGACCAGGGTGTTTTGTACCCACAACCAAGCCCACAGCTGCTTTCGTCTCCGTATAGCATGGTCTTCAGCGTGGTCATTAGTTAATCTTAGTATTTTTACACCTTTTTTCTAGTCATCCACCTAAGTTTTAAGATTGTTTTAAGTTACTGGTTTTTCACTCATATCGAAGTACAAAGGACATATTCTCTATGTATGGTAAGGAAATGAATAAATTCTGATTCTGACTATTATTTTTCATTTTCCGAAAATGGGGTTCAGTCAACCCCATGTTAGTGTTGGTGTGAATCTGATCAATACCGATTTGCAATTATGGAACATTAAGACACATGTAAATAACGTCAGCATAAAGAGTACATGCTTGTCCTGAACAGCTAATGAGTTAGAATCATGAGCTCAAGCAATACGACTGCCTTGACTTGGCCCTTATGAAACAGAGGTGGGAAGACAACAAAAGAATTAAATCTATTGTGCGGGGATCAATTCTCTGAGCTTCTTAAACATTATATTTACTTTTTTTTCATTGTGCATTGTGGAATACGAGGATTAGGGTAAGAGCGCACACGCGTACGTGCTTGCTGTGTGTGTGTGTGTGTGTGTGTGTGTGTGTTCGCCTGTTTGCAGTGCGAGGAATGAGAGGCACAAGCAGTGCTAGTGCTGGAGGTGTAGAAGGACAAGAATAATGGTCTCCCTACCCAATGGTTTTTATGTTTCTCGCACATTCCTTGTCTTAGTCTCATACTGAAGTACCATCCTAACGTCTGGAATGGTTAATTTGACTCAGAGAATTCTAAAAATAACGCTCAAATATATGAAAATCATATGCCATCATCTTTTGTGATAATGAGAACTGTGTTTTTGAGGCTTTGCAGTAGGATGAGCATTAGATAAAATGGGATATGAAGTGTTTCAGGATGCTGTATTGAAATCCCTGATGATCTGGTCTTGTGAAAGGACTGGAATGGGGATGACTGTGCCTGAAAGACAGTGGATCGAATCCTCCTGAAATAAACTGTATTTTCCTTTTTTTTTAGTTTGTAAAATACTGCCAGGCACGTATGTTGGTGTCACACTCAAAATGCATTGGATTTCAGTAACTGAGATTCTGACCCTTGTGTTGTGAATAGGGTAATAAGAGGTTGATTGCTGATATTGTAGAATAATGTGTTACGTGAAGAATAATTTGCATAAATTATTAATGACTGATTATGTGTGAAAAACAGATTTTTGAAAAATGCGTTTTCATTGGCATTATATTCAACTGAGCAGGTGGACTGGCCAGTCTCTTTTATGCTTTTATGTAAACGATCAGGAAAGAGATGCATTCTCATTAGTGTAGCAACAGTGTTAACCATTGCAAATGTTACAGTTCAGAGGATTTTATAGTTTGACAGAGGGTACACAAATGAGAAGAAAAAAGTATCTAGGTTAAATGAATGCAAGGGAAAAAGAGATAGAATTCAGTGACAGTGGTGACAAAATTGGCCACTAATCTATCTAAAGCCTGTCACCTTTTTTCTGAATCAAGTATTGTACCATATTGTATATGGTCATTGTAGTATTGTGTATGCCGGTAATCAGAGTTCTTTATGAAGTGCTTTCATATTTCTGTTTTAACCCACTTCAGTGGTAACTAACATCCAATTCCATATTATCCATTTTGAGGTGTAGGGGTATGAGACTAGGTTTTCTGGATTGATTAACATTTTTGTTTATTCTCAGTACTGTTAGATAATTGTTTTCTGCCCAAGAGACTGAACTGTAGGGATTTGGTAGCCATCATTAAAACCTACATAACCTGGGGACTTGTACGTAACTAAAACTTTGTCTCGTATCACCCTGTGCCTCTTTATAACAGCTTTAAATGACTTGTAATCTTAACCCCATGAATCCCATAATGTTTTTTTTTTTTTTTTTTTTTTTTTAAGCTACATTTCAATCCCTTATTTTATATATATATATATGGTTGGGTCTGGTTAGTACTTGGATGGGTGACCGCCTGGGAACACCAGATGCTGTTGGCATCCCTACGTGTCAAGTGGGGTTGGTGGAGGATTAGTGCCCCTCCCTGTAAAACAATTAACTCTAAGCCCTTGGCCACCCCGTTTGGGATACATGGCGTCTGGCAATGAATGATGAATGAATGATGTAAACGAGTCAAGAGTGAGAGTGATAGACCACCGAGTGTTAATATGACGTATTTTTTTTGTTCCCATTTCCCTCCCTGTCAACCTAATTTCTGACATGCTTAAGGGCAAATACTCCTATCATAACAACACTTGGGAGTAGGGTCCACCTATGCTCATCTCAGAAATGCATAAAACATAAAAGAAGAATAAAATCCACCTTGGGCGAGCCAAGAGGTAAACTGTATCGAGATGGTTTGCGCTTCTTAGTATTTTACATAATATCCTCTTCATAATGGCGACTATGTTTGCTTTTCATGTGTACTCACAAGCTGGAGGACGGTGGACTCCATGCTTGTATTAAATACCATCAGACACCAATTCATCAATGAGTAATTTTTCCCAACGTTACACGTGGTGATTACCTGTCTCCACCCTCACCACTGTTGTAAGTTGAAGGAATCTTAACGCATTAAAAGCTGGTGATGAAAATAAGTAGAGATAATTCAGTGGAGTCAAGCCTGTCCATCCTTTCTGTATTTTATCATCATCTTCACCACCACCATCATTATCATTACCGTTATCATCTTTATCACTCGAATCGTCGGCGTCGGCGTCATCATCATTAATGCTTTCGTTCCTACATAAGAAAATGGGTGATACGTTAGCTTACGAAGTTATTACTTTTAACCTAAATGATGGCATTGTAAAAGAGTTGTCACACAGGGTATTTGTGGCTAACCTGTTAACTCCCTTTTGCTTGCTGAAAAGAGGAGCAAGTCATCACGATGTTCACAGTTTTTTTTTTTTTTTTTTTTTGCTTGGAGCTGTCCAACCAAACACAAATAGAAGACAAAACGATTTCGTCATAGATCTTGTAAAACAAGAGAAGTTCTGGCAGCTCTTCTTGTATTTTTGCATTTGGTGTTTTGCCTATATCGACCAGATATTTAATTTGTTACGGGCAAAATATGACAACTAACCGACGGTGGAGTGTTTACAATGGCTGGTCGCAGTCAGTCAGCTGAGAGCCCAAGCAATGATTTTTACAACATCTGAGAAAATTGGAAGTAATTAGCAAGCACAAGCCTTCCATTTCTTGCAAATAATTCGACAGTACTGTTACGTCCCCGTCCTACACTGCCACAGGCTCCAAGAGCAGTAGTACTGCAAAGGAAGGACGTTGCCCAGTGAGTCGTTCTTCCTACGGTCAGCCTTTCGGTTTGCATCAACGAGATCAACTGCGGCGTAAATAGACACTGGCTTCTGAAATTCAGTCTTTATTTTCCAAATAATTACATTTAATGCTTGCCAACTTCACTGTTTTCAGAAGTACCGGAGCTATACAGTCTTCACTAACTGCAATTACACTTAATGCTTGCTAACTACATTTCACTGTTTTCACAAGTACCAGAGCTATACAATTTGCAGTTACACTGCACTTACACGGAACTAAAACTGAATTCACTCTGCTCTACTCTCTTCCTCATCCTTTTATAAGCTTCCTATATTCTAGAATAACCTACTACATTCTCGGAGAAGGAACAGTTACAACAGTTACCAACACGGACACATGCAAGATAACCCAGAGTTTTCTTACATTACATAATACTCTAAATGCTTTAGCATACAGACTGAGATGAAATTACATAATTTAACATTCATATAAATAAAACATTACAGGAAAAAAAAAAATGAATGCTAACTCTACAAAGTACCTCCAGTGACAGCAGGAGGGTATGTGACAACTCTGACACGTAACGGAAAAATTCAAGAATCGTCAGGAATACTCCACCACTATCAAACTAGAAAATCTCGCTTCTCAACAATATATAAATGCTTCATATTCTAATGGATATTATTTTTACTTTTATACGAACTATATTTAGCTCATTTTGGGTACTCATTGCACCAGTAAGGCTCACGCGCCTTCCATTTATTCTAGCAGACGAAATCTCGAGCCTTACGGTAATTTTGGCCAACGACTAACAAAATCCGGTAACATAAAAGCCCAAAATGCCAAGGTTAACGTTTTTTTTTTTTTTTTTTTTTTTTTTTTTTTTTTAGGTTGAAAAGTAGTGGTGGAGTTCTTTCAGCACTCATCTGTAAGAATGTGTTTCATTATCAGGTTGATATGAGAAAGAGGCACAATAGAATTTCATCCCATAAAACTGCTTTAGTCTTTCTAAAGGCCAATCTACCTTCCACCGACAGTAGACTAAGGTTGTATTGAACATTATTATGTTTAAATATTTATCAGGTACATAAACATTCTGATATCAGAATGCAAGGGGAGGTGGAGTTGAGTATGAATACCAACCACTGCAAAAGGGAAAAAAAAAAAAAACATTATACACTGGTATCACATCTAGTCGAATACAAGGTAGGCTTTATACACAGCCCTAGTACATTAACTTTGTTCTGTGGAAATTGCTATACTGATTAAGGAACATACAAGAACATATATCCCAAATATCTGTTTTTACGGTTCACCTTTGACCTGATAAAACATTCTAGAAGACCCAGATCTCCTCAAAAATAAATAAATAAATAAAAAATAAAATGTCTGGGGATATCTGAATAAGAAACAACTGTGCTAATTTTACAGGAACTGATGAAGAAATAATGACACAAAACTGAAAAGTGTTTGGAAGAAAAAAGTGAATGGGACTGATGAAATACAGTACCGGGTACGCCGTCACACCGTCTACAGTACGTTCTGTGTCAAAATTTGTGTCGTGGTCGACATACCGATACTTATAAAACATTTTCTTCCCCCAGGTAGGCTATAGATGCGCTACAGTACAGTAAGCAGCAAAAAATTCCAGCATACTATATTTTGTTATTAAACTGCGCCCAGATAAAATATTGTTAATTTCTTCACTCAAAACTGTTTATCACGGCCTCGTTCATACCTTCTCATTCCCTCCTGTCTCAGTGGTTTGGGGCGGAATCCAGGATGTGTATCGGTTAGAAGAGGGTGCTAAAAGTATCTAAGCAACTGATTTAACAAGTCGTATCCCCTGCTCACTTTTCAAAGGGTATCTTGCACATTACTTAATTGTTTAATAATGCATTGCAGAAAGGTAGTGTATCCCATTAGATCCCAGGGGTGCTGGACGAGGCATGGCACTGGGTTGGTACTAAGCGTACCGCCCTCCGCCTTTCGGTTCATAGTCGCGAAGCTCATAGGTCCCTACCTGGGGGTTCCCTACCTTATACACACTTGAAAAATCCCTATTCTGTCCAGTATTCCGGACACTGGGCTCCAATGGGTTAAAGAGGCTGATAGGTTTGCCAGTCATTAACCCATTGGATCCCAGGGGTGCTGGGCGAGGCATGGCACTGGGTGGGTACTAAGCGTACTGCTCTCCGCCTATCGGCTCATAGTCGCGAAGCTCATAGGTCCCTACCCGGGGGTTCCCTACTTTATACAGACTTCAAAAATCCCAGTTCTGTCCAGTATTCCGGACACTGGGCTCCAATGGGAAATGGTGCACATTCATGCACAGTGAACACTTATGGGCAACAGGATTCCGGTAAATGGACGAAATATTCTGGTGGCAGCAAACAGATTATGCGACACTCGAACTTGAGAGATCCTCTAACGCCTTTCACTGCTCATATATGTATTGGTGCCCCCCAGTGTTCCATGTTTAGGACATTTACCTCCAGGACGTTATATATTTCAGTCAACATACTACCAGCATTTATAGAAGATGGTTTTCAGTGAATCTATGAGCTACCTTACCATATTAACCCTTTGATTATGATAATACAATGCATAAACTGTGTATAGTGTGTAGGCGGTACACAGACCAATTTTGCCAATCACCGCAGTGAACACGTTGTGTTGGACGTACCAACTATATGACCTCAAAGTGGTTTACTTAAAGTAAACATAGGAAAATATGTACTATAAAATCAGCTCCTCCCTGTGTGTGTGTGTGTGTGTGTGTGTGTGTGTGTGTGTGTGTGTGTGTGTGTGTGTGTGTGTGTAATGTTGCAAGTCATCTTGTAGTTGGTGGTCCATGCTTGGCGGCTAGATGGTTAGGTTGGTAGGCGGGTGGATGGGGTGGGTTGGTGTGTAATGTGGGTGGGCAAGGTGGAATGAATATGCAGGTGGCCAGGTGGCTGTGGTTGCTGGGTGGGTGGGCAGGTGAGTGGGATGCGTGGGCTTTTGGGGTAGGTGGATAGATGTGTGGTTTCCATGAGTGCAAGCCAAGAGACGGGAATACAGCACACAGGTGAGTAAGTAGGTATATTGGTAAGTTTGTTGGTGGACAGATGGGTGGATGATGGAAAATAGGTCCAGTGGGGAATAGGGCTATTGAGTATGTATGTCCACATTTTTATAGGTTCATATGGGGTAATTAGTCCATGCGGATATGATCTTGGAGGAGCTGGTTGAAGCAGTAACAGGTCCAGAGGGTTAAACGGATCCTTGGAGACAAGAGGTCAATATGTGATAACAGGGCCAAGTGAGGGTGTGGTGTCTTCGTTGGGAAAAATTAGGATCATGATCATGAAGAAATCACGTCCTTGGTGGGAAATTTGGGCCAGGGAGAAAGAAATAGGTCCCAGGATAAAAATGGGATATTGAGGAAAAGTGGTCTAGAGTGAATATCAGTTAATGGGCAAAAATATATACATTATGGAATAAATAGGTCCATGGGGGTAAAAGATACCAATGGAAGAAATAAGTTTATCTGAGAAAGTAGGATCATTAGGGATTTTTTTTTTTTTTTTTTTTTTTTTTATAATAGGGTCCTGGAGAAAAACAGGTTCATGTGGCAACAACATGTTGAAAGGAGACACAGGTCCATGATGGGGAATGGGTCAGATAAATAGGTACATGGGGGTATTTGATTCCATGATGAACATAGGATCATGGGAGGAAATAGCTGCGTGGTGATATATATATATATATATATATATATATATATATATATATATATATATATATATATATATATATATATATATATGTGTGTGTGTGTGTGTGTGTGTGTGTGTGTGTGTGTGTCAAGAACTGACCAAAGTTGATAACCAAGGACCGGACAAAGGACATGGTACGGATCGCTACGTGGAATGTAAGGGATGCAAATGATGAGTTGAAAGAGAGATTGTCCAGGTACTTGAGGGTGCGAAAGTGGATGTATGTGGAATAACTGAAACTAAATCGGGAGGAGAGAGTGTGAGAGAATGGGAGTATGGATGGGGTATATGTGCAGGACTAGGTGAGAATGACAGGGCAAAAGAAGGAGTGTGTATTGTTGTGAGTAAAAGATGGAGGAAGAACATAAGAGAGTAAGGATCAGTTGGCTTAGGGATTGTGTGGGTTAGTTTGAAAGTTGGAATACAAATGTGGGCGAATGTGGGCGTGTATGCATCAACGCAAGATCGTGCAAGCAGGGTGAGAGAAGAGTTCTGGACAAATGTGGAAGTGTTCATGTAAAAGTTTGTAAGGAATGAGAGAGTGTTTTTGATTGGTGATGTGAAAGGTAAAGTTGGGAATGTAAAGGTGGATGGAAAAGTTGGTGAGTGGAGTGTGCCTGCTGAGATAGATGAGAATGGCAGTCCGGCAGTGGACATATGTGCCGGGAGGGGGTTGGTGATAGCCAATACCCTCTTCAGGCAAATAATGATCCACAGGTATACATGGCAAGTGATGAGAAGGGTGGGTGGTGAACTGAATGAAAGGAAGGCAATGATTGATTATGTGTGTGTGGATGAAAGGATGCGAAGATGTGTAATGGATGCAAGAGCTTATAGAGTTTGGGGGAGTGGACTTTCTGATCACTACTTGGTGGTGGTCAGAATCAAGATTCAAGTAAGATGGAGAAATAGAAGAAGGGAAGGACGGGAGGAAGGAGTAGTTGCAAGGAGAGTGGAAAGGTTACAAGAGGATGAGAAAAAGGCAGAATATAAGAGAGAAGTGGAGGAACGATTGGGTAAATATGAATTGGAGCAGATGGGGGACGTGGAAGGTGTGTGCAAGATATTCACAAAGGAAATATGTGCAGCATGTGATGTGGTGTGTGGGGTGAAGAGAAGATGGAAGGGGGTGCAAGGAACAGCATGGTGGAATGAAGAGGTGAGACAGGCTGTGGCACAAAATAAGAAAGCATACAATAAATGGATGAGAAACAGGGGCGTATAAGTTGAAAGGCAGAAGAGAGAGTTATTATAAGAAAGGAAAAGAGAGGTGAAAAGATTAGTAAGAGAGAGTAAAAAGAGAGTGGATGGGGAATTTGGAAGGAATTTGAGTGTAAAGTGGAGGGACTGTAAGAAAATGTTCTGGAAAGAGGTGAAGAGAGTAAGACAGGGTGGCAGTGAAGTTACTAGTGGAGTGAAAAATAAAAATGGTAGATTACTAGTGGAGAAGGGAGAAAAAGTGAGTGGATGGAGAGAACACTTTAAGGAATTGGTGAACATAGAGAATGGAAGTAATGCAAGTATAGGTGGCTGGGGAATGGCTGGGAGAAGGAGGGAGGTGAGAAGACAGGAAGAAATCAGTAGGATAGAAATTGTGGAAGCAACGAAGAAAGTCAAATTGGGGAAAGCCCTAGGAATTGATAGAGTGCATGGGGAAATGCTGAAGCATGAGGGAGAGATAGTAGTAGAATGGATGTGGAAGATGTGCAGATTGGCCTGGGAGGAAGGTAGAGTCCCAGAGGATTGGAAGTCAGGTATAATTATTCGCTTGTACAAAGGAAAAGGGGAAAAAGAAGTGTGTGGTAATCATAGGGGCACTTGTCTTCTTAGCGTAATAGGATAAGTGTATGGTAGGATACTTACTGTCAGAACTAGGGAAATAACAGAGGAATTAGTTGGAAAAGAACAGGGAGGCTTTAGGAAGGGAGGAGATAATGTAGATCAGATATTCATTCTTAGATCTTTAGTGGAAAAGTTTCTAGAGAAAGGAAAGAAGTTGTATGCGGCCTTGATGGATATGGATAAAGCATATGACGGGATGGATAGACAAGGATTGTGGAAAGTATTAAGAATAGATGGAGTAGATGGGAAGTTGATGAATGCTTTGAAGATTATGTATGATGGTGCTAAGGCTGCAGTGCATGTGGATGGTGAACTGAGTGAAGTTTTCTCTTTGAAGGTTGGGTTGAAACAAGGATGTGTCATGTCTCCATCATTGTTCAGTCTGCACATGGATGGGGTAATAAAAGAGATACAAGACAGGGCAGTGGATGTTGGAGTGGTCCAAGTGAGAGAGGGTAGTGTTTGGAAACTCCCTGTACTGTTGTTTGCAGATGATACTGTGTTGTTATGTAAAGACAAAGCGGAGCTGCAAGGCTTGGTGATGAGTTTGGGAGAGTATGTAAGAAACGGAATCTAAAGGTGAATGTAGGGAAGAGTGAGGTGATGGTCTTTGAGAGAGGTGAAGTCAGTGAATGTACAGCGAGGTAGGATGGTGAGGAAATGGAAAATGTGAGTACGTTTGAGTACTTGGGGAGTGTGATGAGTAAGGATGGAAGTTTGGTGGGTGAAGTGCTTGAAAGGGTCGAACAAGGAAGAAAGGTTGCTGGTTCCTCGAAAGCAGTTATAAGAAACAGGGAAGTGAGCATGGAAGTGAAAAAAGTTACTACATGACAGTATTGTGATACCAACTCTAACGTATGGAAGTGAAGCATGGACGTTGTTGGAAGGACACAAGTCAAGAGTGAGAGCAGTGGAAATGAGTTATTTAAGAGGAACCTGTGGAGTCACATGGAGAGACAGGCTGACAAATGAAGATAGAAAGGGACGTTGTGGTGTGGATGTGGATGTGATAGGAAGCGTTATGAGGAACACACTGAGGTGGTTTGGTCATGTGGAGGGGATGGAGAATGAGAGACTGACGAGGAGAGCGTATTTGAGTGAGGTGGAGGGGAGGGAGAGGGAGAGTGAGGCCGAGGATGAGATGGAGGGATGGAGTGGAGATGTGTATGAGAGAGAGGGGGGTGTGAGCTGGGAGCAGGGCAGTGAAATGACGGGGGACAGGGTGACGTGGCGTCGATTTGTTTGTAGTCATTCCGTACGCGATTAAGGCGTCTGGCAATAAATAGATAGATAGACATGTGTCCGACACTGGGCATAAACATCAGCCTGCTCCCAAGGCCCAGTAGTTTTCCTACATACCATACACCTCTATATCTCACCACTTCTGCGCTAACACCCACCGTCCATATTGAATACATTCTAGGGCTGTCTCATACACGTTTGGTGCATTGGTATTAACGGGGGTGTTTTTACGACATGTCGGCAGGTCGTTTGGTAGATCAGTAAACTCTACTTTTTATTAAATTCAAATCCTTAAACTGTTCCCTGTCCCAGCGGGGATTTGAACCTGGGTCCGGTAGGATTGCAGGCCACCTCTCTACCGACTGAGCTACCGCCTCCCCCATATATATATATATATATATATATATATATATATATATATAGAGAGAGAGAGAGAGAGAGAGAGAGAGAGAGAGAGAGAGAGAGAGAGAGAGAGAGAGAGAGAGAGATAGGTAGGTTGATAGACAGATAGGTAGTATATATATGGATACATAGAAAGATATAGATAGGTAGGTAGATAGACAGATAGGAAGATAGACAGATAGGTAGGTAGGTAGACAGATAGATGGAGAGAGATATATAGAATTTATCACAAATATTTGCTATATGACTTGACAGACAGCAAGAGGGCGGTGTTTACAATGGTCTGTTACTTGGCCATTGGGTAACTAGTGAGCAATTCAGAGGGCGTGATGTCGCCATTACATGGCAAATCGCCAAGAGATGAAAAAGACGGGGTTAATTTAAGAGACGCCTAATATGCTTCCAGTTGCTGGTTACAGACTTCCAATCACACGAACTCTCAAAAAGAAAATAACGTATTCTTACAATTCATTGAAATCATGTATCGATGTGCTGTGGAAAAAACCTTCCGTGATAACTAAGAAATCATTTGTTTTCAACAGCGGTGCTGTTAGTCATTATATACCTTGCGACTGTCATTACTGAAAGTAAGACAAAGATAAAACATCCAGACTCCAGAGTGTATAAAAACAGGAGCCCGAAACACCTGGAGCTCAGTACCACTCTAAACAGGTTAGGGTGAAGGTGTTGTTTCTCCCGCTGTATTTGCACCTGTGATATCTTCTCACCGTCCCCAGCCATGAAGCTGTTTATTACGTTAGCGCTTGTGGGGGTTATGGTGGCAAGGTAAGCAAAACCGTATTATTTTATGTAGTAATAAAGCAGTGTGTTTCCTGTATAATACAGTTTGTTGCTGTTGTCCTGTACTTCCATTCACTGCCTTTATCTTGGATGTATATCAGCTCTGCATTTTCAGTTCTGCCTCACTGCATCAACTCGTTCCTCAATTCCCCTCCCTCCCTCCTCTTCTCTGTCTGTCTGTCAGTCTGTCTGTCTGTCTGTCTGTCTTTGTCTCTGTCTCTGTCTCTGTCTGTCTCCTGTCTGTCTGTCTGTCTTTGTCTCTGTCTCTGTCTCTGTCTGTCTGTCTGTCTGTCTGTCTCTCTCTCTCTCTCTCTCTCTCTCTCTCTCTCTCTCTCTCTCTCTCTCACGTCCTGCCCTCCCATCTTCAAACCACTCTTACCCCTTGCATGCCCTTCTTCTTCCCCCTGTTCCTCTGGTCCTTTCCCAGCTTTACCGTCCCATTTTCACCCTCTCTTCTTCCCCACTTTCCTTCTCTCATGTCTCTCTCTTCCTTCCACACCTCCTCTCCCTCTCTCTACTCCTATCTCAACTTCCTCCTCCCCCTCTCCTCCACTTTTCTCCACTTCTTCTCATCTTATTCTCCCTTCTTTCTCCACTCCTTCTCTCTCATTGTAACCTCCTGTTTCTCGCCAGCATCACTGCCCTCCGCTGCCTCCCGTGTAATTACCAGGAGAGATGCACATGCTTTCCACTGGGCTGTCAGTATGGCGTGGTGACGGATATATGTGACTGCTGCTTTGTATGTGCGAAGGTAAGTACAGTAGGTCGGTGGGTAGATGGGTTAGTAGACAAGTAGCTGGGTATGTAGACTGGAAAATGGGCGAGTACGTACGTAGGTAAGCATTTAAATACGTTGGTAGGCAGGTTGATGAAGTAAATTCCAGATTAGAATTACATTTGATTACGTCAGCTTTTTCCACCCGGACTCTGATCAGTAAAAGTAAGCTGAACCTGAAAGTCAATCAGCACGCTCCAATGAGCCTCTCTTCAGACATTCTTTGTATTGACAGCATCTCTCACCAGCTAGCAACACTTACCTGAATTGTCTACCAAGGAAAACCATTCATTTCATCTTAATGTTATAACGAAATATTTTCTTGTAACCAGCCAATCCACATTATAGTGAGTTTTCTGCAACGTACATTAATGCATCATAAGTTTTCTTTTTCCAAAATATATTTGTATGCTAATGCTATAATATTAAAATATCTGGCCTAGCCCATAAATCTTACACTCCACCTAGACTCATCCTTTTCCTCTCCTCTCTCATAGTCTATATTGTTGCTAGTAAAGCTTTTTCTAACCCCTTCTCACTGATCACGTATTTTCATTCTACCTTCAACCAATTCTGTTCAGCTTAGATTTTTCGAACCGGATTGTTATGAACAAGCTTCAACAACCTATTCAGTACGATACATTATTTTTTACTTCAGCAAAATCGTCTGGTTCTAGTAAAGTGAATATTAAAGACAAGTCATTATATTATTCTTGCAAACGCCCTCAGTGGCATGCTCAGAAAAATGGTCGTGGGATAATTTTTACACGCTTCTCCACAACCATTCTTATCTCATCCCAACACACCTCGGCTCAACCCAACTCATTCAAAAACAAACCCAGCCAAACCACATCTAACCCTAACCTAACCTAACCTAATCTAACCAAAGCAGGGCTAACGAAGCCAAACCTTAACTCATATAATTTGCAATCTTAAATTCTAACAAAATACTGTATATATAACCCAACCTAACCAAACCTAACCTCATCTGCAATCTTCGTTACTAGCAAACTTAACTTACCTAAGCTAACCCAACCCAATCTACAATCATCATTACTGGCCAACTTAAACTAACCTAACATAAACGGACTCAACCTAATCATTCCCAGCCTAACCCACATCAACCCAACTTACCCTAACCAAACTTGGGCCCGTATTCTCGTTGGTTAAGTGAGCTCCCTAACACCTTTTCATAAGCAGTTTACTGTATTTTGCTTATTACTCCTCACTGTCCTCTTATGCGTTATAATTATAAATCCTTCTAATATTACCATATGTACATAAATAATGTGAAGAAGGATATTAACCTACCATGCCCCAAATATAAATCGCTAAGGAAGAGGCGTTAGGGAACTTCCCTAAACTTCGAGAATACGGGCCTTAATTCCGCTTCTTCGCCACAGGGCCCGGGTGAGGAGTGTGGGGGCAACTGGAATGAGTACGGCAAGTGTGGCACGGGTCTGTGGTGCCAGCAGCAGGAAGGTGATGTAAATGGCTACTGTGTCTGCGGCTAGTTGGTGCATTAATTACCTGTGATGTTACCTGATGATGTGCTTACCTGTTCATTATATTACCTGCTTCTATTGCCTGCTGACTATTTACCTGTTAATAGTGTCACCGGCTCATTTACTACCTGTTGACCATTTACCTGCTGATTTCACCTGTCCATTTACTACCTGCTGATGTTTCCTGCTGACGTGATTACCTGTTGATTTAGTCACCTGTTGAAGAATGGTTACCTGTTGGCTGAGTCACCGGGCTAGGTTAGTAGTGTCCAGATTACTAAACCCTTCAGTTAAGTAATTTTTTTTTTCTTACAAAATCCAGATAACTATATTAATCTTTTCATAGCCTTTTCGAACCTGATTTGTTTTATATATATAGTTAATGGAGATCTGTTCTTGCCTAAGTAAATTCATTTGAAACCGGCAAAAATAAGCTACAAAAAAGACGTCACGGATTTAAAGAGTTAAGAGTAAGTGGCAATTTCCAGGGTTTAATGACACTGCATGATCAAAAAAAAAAAAAAAAAGTATGTTTAGGATGCAGGTAAAAGCGCCATCGGAATATAATCATCCCTACATTGGCGCCTTGAACCAGAACACCACCAAGGCTCATATTCTCGTCCGTTAAGGAAGTTCCCAAACACCTGTTCTTTAACGATTTATGTTCCAAACTACCCATAAATATCCTCTTTTTTTTTTTCGTCGCCTCATTTATCTTTTTAATGTCGACATAGAATGCATGAATAATTCAGGAGTCAGTAACGGCGTATAATCAGAAATCAACAGGAAAGGAAGAGGTGTTAGTAAGCTTCATAACCTCACGAGAACACCGCCCCAGGTGTTAGAATAATCCACATCAGTCATCACATCAAGCATTACAACTCATGTATTTCCATAACATATTCGATCTTACATTATATTCAATGACAAATGAAACTTACAGTATGTAGGGTTTCTTTAATAAATTTGTTTCAGTTGGTACTATTGTTTCTCATACCATTCCTAGATGGAAAAAAAGGTCATGATGATAAATATGTTAATTTTACCTAACTATGTGTGTCACTGGATGTGTGAATGATATTTTTATCTGTATGACACTATGGACAATGTACTCTGTTTTTGGTCGGAAGCACAAGGAGTTTTAAAATGTCTTGTTGTTTAACTTACTTCTGCATTCACATAGTACTACATATCCAGTCAGTTATTAACAAATTCGACTCCTGTAACTCACTCTCCACTGAAGAAACTCACCTGGCATTAAATGGACTAGAGCACTAAAGTTGCTCCCACAGTACTCAAAATAAAAATGGGAACCGCTTACAGTGCATATTAGGTTACTCCTCCATACCAGATACAGTTCTCTCAGGTTCAGTTTGTAATGTAATGACAGGATACAGATCTGACGCTGGAGAGGGGCGCCTTTCTGACAAGGCTCCAATACACCCTGGAGGAGGTCCTGCCCGGATGCACAAGCACATCTCACCTCCCCACCACACTCCATCTCCTGGTGGAAGGATGGTGGACTGCAGAGTTAGTTTCCTGTAGTCTACTGGGATACACTCTTTAATTAAACAGTTATGAAGATCTTACATACAATTCTGAAAAACTTGATTGGTTCCACAGATCACATCACAGGGTTTCAACGTACCGAAATTGTTAACTGTGTCGTTTTCAATTGTAAAGAGCGCCGACTCACTACCAAGCCTCATCGAGGCTGGAATGAGGCGTAGGCACAAGGGGACAGACTGCCTAATTTCTTCCCCGCTGAGTTTCGAACCCTTGCGGGTCTTCCACCACAGCTCGTCTTGAGCTACACTTGACAAGTAGAGCTCACCTCACCCAAACAAGTAGCTCGGTCTGAGCTGGGCTCAAACTTAGGTCACTTGGACTGGGAGTCGAGTGCTCTATCAACAGCGTCATTGCGCGCGCGAGCGAGCGCGTGCGTGCGTGTGTGTGTGTGTGTGTGTGTGTGTGTGTGTGTGTGTGTGTGTGTGTGTGCTAGATGACTGGAAGGAACAAGACAATAAGAACCGGACGACTCCCATAAAGGGAAGTAGGAACATTTCCATCCCGGGGGAGTATATCAACAAAGACCCGATTCATCTGACACAGCTGGAGTTCACTGTCACTCTTGATGTATGTGGGTGTGGTCGTCGCTTCTCTCGCTCTGCTCAGCACCTGTTATATCTTCCCATGTCTCCAACCATGAAGTTACTTATTGTGGTAGCGCTGTTTTAACTTTAGATTGACAAATAAAGTTTTATATTTTTTGGTGATGTAATTTTTAAGGAGTCTGAAGAAAGTAATGAAAGTCATCGCGAAAATGTTAACTCATTTACATAAGCTGAATATATTTCAGAAATTTTTTACACGGTTAAACGGGGGACGAAGGCTTCAGATAATTTTTGGTACACAGACATGTGTCTTTATACTGAGGGGGATTTATGGAGCTGGAGTGGTATAATTGGTCTTTTTATCCCGTTCACTGCCAGGAGCTTCTCAAGATATGAATATAAACGTTTTGTAAGAGCAAGAATAAATTAAACTAGAATTCTGAAATTGCTGAAGCAATAATCAAAGAATTCCACTTTCCAAATGAAAATACTTTTATCAATGTAGATTTACTATTAAGGGACTTTTGGTATGACTTAAAATTTTTTACGGATTATGACCTGTGACCTTGACATCAAGGTCAAGGTCATTCATGCTATACAAATCCTGTTCACTCGTGACCCACTACATTTCCACCGAGTAAGGTCAAAATCGGCCAAATACTTTCCGATTTAGCACTTTCAGGCATAAGGTGGCCATTTTGAGTTTCCTCCTTATCTCAAAATGTATTTTCTGATTCTCATTATCAATACCCAGGTGCACTAGTATATGATGACGATTGCAATGCAATCGATTGAGTACTTTTCGCTGTATAGAGGAGCAAAAATTGAAGAAAATGTCATAGAGTGCGCTAGTGCGGAGCTAGTGCTAGGAAATAATTTAAAAATTGTGCCAAAAGAAGACTGCAACCAAGAAAAATCGTTCCAGAAAATTTCAAGTCTCTATGTCGAATGGTCTTGGAAAGCCAGCCTTCTAGATCTCAACCTCCTCCAAAAACAATAAATAATATCTATAAAATCAATAAGATCTCTACAGAATGTGTTCTTAAATATTACCACCGTAGATTATAAGTAAAACGTTTTAATATTTAAACTCTTGATTATACTCGTACACACAAATAATTTACCTACTAACATTCTTTTAGGATAAAATTTCTGTAAACCTATTTTCATTGCTATAAAGGAGCTTTCACCTCGTGTTATAATTTATTAACCTGTTCTCTCCTTATTATCACTCACAGTTTCGCTTTACTTCTCATTTACCTTGTTGTCCACTCTCCCATCCCCATTCATCTCATTTCTCTTTTCCTTATTCCCACTACCTATCTCACTTACTCACTCCCCCCACACTTTCTTCCCTTCCTACTCCACTTCCCTTCTATCCTCCCCCACTCCTTAACCTCCTTTCCCTCAACCACTTCACCCCCTCTCTCTTCCCCTTCCATTCTTTCCCTCGCCCTGTCACGCTTCCCCTATCTTCTTACTCCACCAGAACCCCTCCATCTTTCACTAACTCTCTTCCTCCTCCATTCCACCCCATCTCTCCCTCTCATACCCCCATCCCTTACTCCCTCCTCAGCTCCCTCCCCCTCTTTCCTTCTCCCACTCCTAGCGGGCACGAATCCCCCTGCATGCAGGGAATTTTCTTTAATCCCTTTAGGGTAACACCTGAGGGATGTAATTGTGGTAACCTGAATGATTTAGCTGTCTTATATCCCCCATTTCCCCACTCTTTCACTCAGCATCTCTTCCTCATTGCATCCACTCTCTCCTGCCGATTCCCTCTCTCCCATCCCTCTCCCCACACTACCCCCTCTCTCTCCCCCACTCCCTCTCCCTCCATATCCACTGGCTCTTTCCTTCCGCAATTCCACCCTCGTATCTCCCACCCATCCAATTAAGCTCCCTCCTCTGTTCCTGTCTCACGTCCTTATATTCATCTCCGTCTAGACCCTCTTCCTCTCTTTCTCCCTATCTTACCTTCTTCTCTCCCACCTCTTTCGGTCTCTCACCCATCCCTCCCTCTCCCTATCTGACCTCCTTCCCTTTCCCTTCTATCTCCCCCCCCCCCGTCTTGTCTTTTCCCACTTTCCTTCCCTCTCTTCCATACCTTCCCCTCTGATGTTCACCTTTCTCCCTTTTCTCTGTTTGTCTGTCTGTCTGTCTGTCTGTCTCTGAAAATCAGTGTGTTGAATCCATAGCAACTGACATTTGATGACTTATTTGGTCAAAGATTAGTGTCATCAGTGTCCATTGTTGAAGATTTACCACACAGCTTTCCACAGTCCATGGAGAGAAATACAGGCATGGAGACGGGACTTTTGACGCCGATTGTACACTGGCCAAACATGAACCTGGTACAGCACCATCATGTAGCAGAGGTGTGGCAGTAGGTACACGTGACAGCCTTGATCTATTCACGTGTTTGTTGGTGGCACGTGTGTGTCGGAAGTGTTAATTATCAGCTGAAATGACCATGTAGGCGTGATGCATGAACACCTAAAATTGTAGCTACAACTCTGCTTCACACACACGCACACACACACACACACACACACACACACACACACACACACACACACACACACGCACGCACGCACGCACGCACGCGCGTAGTGGTCCATTGCAAGTAGATAAGTAACTTGGTAGCTTGAGAACATTATTTCAAGTGGTACAGGGAACTTAGGAACTCCTCCTTGGTTAAATATTTTTGTATAAAACATGATCATCAACCCTTCTCTGCTAAGTAAATTGAGCTGCTTATTCCAAAAAGAGAAACTATCTATACCTAACCCAATCCCTGTCAATCTAACCTACACACTTCGTTACTACCTAACCCAACCCAACCCACCCGACTCAGTCCCACCCCACCACCTAACCTGGTCTCTCCCCCGCAGGGCCCATCCCACCACCTAACCTCATCTCTCCCCCACGGGGCCCGGATGAGGAGTGTGGGGGTGTCTGGAATATTTTTTGGCAAGAGCGCCACTGGTCTGACATGAAAAAAAAAGAAAAAAAAAAAAGAATAACAATGAAAAGGGAAGCTGCATAAATGGCAATCAGGGCAACTAGTTCGTGGTTACCTGTTGACTGATGACCTGTGGATGTTACCTGCTGTTGACCGTACTTACTGACTGGATGCACATTATACCAGCTAATGATGTTACTTCAGAATGTTGTTACCTACAGGTTGGTGTTACTTGCTGACTTCGTTAAATGATGTAACCTGCAAGTACAGCAATGATACTTCATTGTCACTTGTTGAGTAGTGACTACTGATGTGGTTATTTTTTAAAAGTAGTTACCTATTGATAAATGTTACTAGCTGATATGATAAATTGATGTTGCCTGCAAATACAGTACCGGTGAAACAATGATTGTAGCCAAGAATAAACTCAAAATCCTCGCTATTTTTCTTCTTAATTCTTGAACAGTTGTATCAGATGTGCCTTCCATGACTCCATGGTTTGAATTGGCAGCCATGGCTTTCAAATGATGGGACATACTCAAAACCCAAGCAGTGACGAGATCTATGTAAGCGAAATCAGTCACGTAGCCCTTCTCACAGCTACGCATAGTTACATGAAGCAACATATTACTCACATTAACATTTATATAAGAAGAAACGAGATTGACAATTTATATAATGCCCCATTAATAAGAAATCATTAGTAACAGTATATCACTGCTTATATAAATCATCGAGGAAGTAAGCAGCCTGTATATATATTTATATATATATGGGAAAGTAATATATATATATATATATATATATAAATAAGGGAAAGTAATATATATATATATATATATATATATATATATATATATATATATATATATAAGGGAAAGTAATAATGATAAACAGAGACATGCAGGTATGATACCGGTACTGTATACATAGGATAATATTGTCCAAAATGAAGTGAAAGTAGCAATAATATGCATATTTGACTATGTACAGAGTTTTTAATAGCAGTGTCATCACAGCACATAATGACTTCGTAAGTGAAGTTCGTCCCGCAAGAAGTTCATACTGAGACATGTAATAGTAATGCACACGAGAATTACACTCAACTGGTTTCATGGGGAACTTCAGGAGTTGTAATAGTATTGTTTCATAATCACAAATAAATGTTCAATCTATCAGTTAGGTGTCTTCACAATTTCAAACAAGGTAGCTTCTAGAACTTATTTCACTGGTAATGTTATTTCACTAATACCTGTTGAATAATTACCTGCTGATGTGGTTACCTATTACTTAAGGCCAGTAGTTAGGCTCCCAGAACCATTCAGTTTATGCGACCACCAAGTGCAGGTGGTGATATTACACTTTTGTTTGTTTGTTTGTTTAAACCTGCAGAGTTCCGAGCATATCTTAGCACTCCCTGTCTGAGGCTCTGCATTATAAAGAAAAGTCGGGTGTGTGGGGGTCGTAAATGTATAGTTGTTGTGGAGAAGGCTAGAGCAGAGCTGGTCAGAAGGAAGCAGAATATATCTAGTCCCCAATTTAAAAAAAAAAAAAAAAAGTCAAGTAGAGGCATGAATAATCTGGTAAGTACGTCATCAGATTGCAGGAGTCAAAGTAAAATAATTGATATCTTTTAGGTTTTGAGTCACAGATAGACAAACTTCGCTCAGATCTAATTAACTAATATATGACGGCACAGGAAGCCGATGTACAGTTCTGGAGAAAAATGCTGGTTTCCTCCTTAACCAAACAGTTATGAAGATATTGCATACTGTCCTGTAAAGTTGGCTGGGTTTTGAGCACATCACGGGATTTCAATCTTCTTCTTCTTTCTTTTTTGTAAGAAATGATCCCATATCTGTGTTCGTACCTGTGTGCATATGACAGCATGATGCATGGAAAATTCCACATCAAAAGTAAATATTGATATAACCAGAATAATTTCACCTCACGGAATTGGGCCATTCCCATAACTTAAATACGTAATCTTGACTATGTGAATATGAAGAGCCTCGTTATGAAGTCTGGTTCACCTTGGTTAAAATTGCTCATTTGTTTTCTCCTGACGGACTGGGCCACACGTCTTGAATACAGCATCTTGGTTGCATCAAATTCGATCGCCTTTATGATAGCAAAAATATGGAATAAGTTTCCTTAAGTACGAAACAAAGAGGGGCTTTCAATCTTTTACATTAGGGCGTCAACAGAGCTGAAAAAAAATTGAAATCTTTGTTAGGTTAAAATAACGAACTGTTAATATTAACGTTTAGAGTAGTTCATGGCAACGAGAAAGTTATCTGGGAATGTAATCATTCCAGACAAAGGTTACCAAAAATGTTCATCATTTCCGGCCTTCTCTTTCGCATGGTCTAATCCTCTTCACTTCAGTACAGGGAACTTGTTCTGTCTCCCTCGCCTCCCTCTTACATCATTATAACGCCAACACACTTTCATATTTTTTCATCTCGTTGTCTGTAGTCCTCTCCTCAATCTCCCATCAACCTCCCTTTTATACACTTTCTTTTATAATTTCCACCCATATCTTGGTCTTCCTCTCCTTATTTTCACATAGCCCTCACTTACACAGTAAGTAAGTAAGTAAGTACGTATTTATTGACCACAGTATCCAGTTACACATACAGGATTTCAAGCAACAATAAACCTTAGCATGATAAACAGTATATCAGATATTAGCAAACAATTATGGTCCACAAAACAAGCGAAGTATTAAAGGGCTGATCAGTGCATCTATATAGCCTTAATGAAAGATGGAAATCATTACACTTCTGATTAGTAACTTAACTACAATTTGACCAATCACCTTTTTTACGGAAAAAAACAAAAACAAAAAAATCCCAATGATATATCATGGTTAGAATAAGAGCATATAAAATGAATTAAATACACTTTAAATAACATAGGTTATGATAAACATTATAGTACACACTAGCCAAAACAGGAGAGGACCTTATACACTATCTCCTCAATAGGAAACTGAGCATCGTCACCAATGATTTGACTCCAGGAAGTAAAGTTATATCTTGTACATATGTGCTGAGTCAGTGGACACACCTCCAGTACATGCAACTCTGCACAGCACCACATGGACAGAGCCGTTCTGCTACCGGGAGACGTCCCCGTCCACGCCGATTCCAACGGCCCGTCTCAATCGCCAGATTATGACTGATTACCCGCAGCCGACTAAATGCCACTCTGAATACTTCACTAGTTTTACCACGACATTTATAGATCTCGTGAACTGTTAAGGTAGGGTTCAACACATTACAAATTAGCCTTCTAGAAGATGTAGAGTTAGAAATTAATTGCTTTAAAGATTCAATGCCGACTTTAACATCATCAATAGAATTATTAATTAAACTCTTAATGTGTTTACTTGTTGGTGTGTTATCCGCCATGGTCAGCCTGACGGCGTGCACCCACGGGTCATCGGGCATACCGCGCCTCTCCCCCCATAGTCGCTTAAAGCTTGCTCTGCCTTGCTAGTACTAAAGATTTCAGTGGCGGGCACCCGAGTTCCACGTAACAAACGTCCGTGCACGCCGTCATACGAGCTCCCAGCAGCTGTTTAATACCCCAGTTATACAATTTTTCCATTGGCCTCAAGTTCCCATTGAACCAGGACTCACAGCCATATAGGATGGTTGACATTAAGGCTGCTTCAAATATTTTCTTTTTAACATAAAATGATATGTCTATATTCTTTTCCAAAAATGACACAAATTTCAGAATGTGGCACATTTTTGCTTGTGCGTGGGCTGTAATGGCGGACGACAGGGTCCCGTCGCTTGTGAACAGGCTGCCCAGATACACATACCTGTCACACCACTGCACGACCATATCACCAACGCAGAATGGCCCACGATCGCCCACTGACGCATGGATTGCAAAGAACTTGGTCTTAATATTATTCACAACCATGCCATTATTTACACAGAACTGATTCAGAAATGTAAGTTTATGTTCCATCACGCGTGGCGTTGTCGAGAAAAGAACAGTATCGTCCATAAGGACAAGGAGATGAAGCCACTGTAAAAAACCATCTGGCTCACAATTGGACTTTATCAACTTAATCATGCTGTTTACAAAAATGATAAATAATAAACAAGATGTTGGGGACCCCTGTCTGACGCCGATCCTGGATGTTACAATGGCTGTCCCAATAATGCTCAAAGTAACCCCGTATATCGCCACCAGCGCCGCTAACATTCGTGACCCGCACCCCAACTCACGTAACATACGAAACAATTTGGCGCGGGGCACCCGGTCGTATGCCATTGAAAAATCGACAAAGCAAACAAATAACTTATGCTTTCTCCTGTGGGCCAAATCAATTAACAGTCTAAGTGTCACAACATGTTCAATGCAGCCCCGGCCCTCCTGACTCCCTGCCTGCTCCCGATACGGAACAAACCACATAATTAACCGAGTTGATAGCACCATGTCATGCAGCTTTGCCAAACAATTTATTATATTTATACCACGGTAATTCATGGGAAATGATCTGTTACCTTTCTTAAGTATCGTGACCATACGGGCCAACTGCCAGGATGTGGGATAAGAGCCAGAGGAAAAGACTACATTAAACAACGCTAATATAAAGTGTATCCACCGGTCTGGTAAAAACATTATAATTCCTGGGCTTATCCCATTAGGCCCACACGCTTTATCTTGCTTTAATCTATGTGATTGTGTTTATGTGTGTGTCTGCCTGTGTGTGTCTGTCTGTGTTTATGTCTGGGTGTGTTTTTGTCTGTATGTGTTTTTGTCTGTATGTGTGTGTGTGTGTGTGTGTGTGTGTGTGGGTGGGTGTGGGTGTGGGTGTGTGCGTGTGTGTGTGTGTGTGTGTATGTGTGTGTGTGTGCGTGTGTGTGTGTGTGAGTGTGTGTGTGTGTGAGTGTGCGTTTGTGTAATTCACCGGGTCGGTCAGGATCACTGGATGGTCGTGATCGTCAGCATTTTACCCTCCGGAAGGGAGCTGAGAGCTCATATAGTCCGATCTAAGGGCAAGGCTGTGACCTTCACACACCCACACACCCGTCCCCTTGCTCAAGGGGGACAGTAACCACCCACTTCGTCAGTGAAACTTTTCGCAACCTGAGCGAGGCGCGAACTCCCGTCTACCAGATGGCAAGCGAGAACGTTACCACTGCGCCAGCGAGCGGTGTGTGTGTTCTCTGTGTGTGTGTGTGTGTGTGTGTGTCAGTGTGTGTGTGTGTGTGTGTGTGTGTGTGTGTGTGTGTGTGTGTGTGTGTGTGTGTGTGTGTGTGTGTGTAAAATTCCTAATCTTCCTGTTGTCAGAAGTTCGTGGCTTTTCAGTTGTTGGCGGGAGGATACGTGAGGTGGGTGCACTGGGTGGCGTGGGCATGTGATCGGGATAGGAAGGGTGGGTGGATGGGTGGGCAGGGTGGGTGGATGGGTGGGCAGGGTGGGTGGATGGGTGGGCAGGGTGGGTAAGTGAGTGGTTCAACAGGGTGTTGGGCTGAAGGGGTGCACGTGAGTCTGATTGAGGGGCCGTGGGAAGTAGGGTGGAGTGGGCAGAATGAGCAGAGTGGATGGAGCTGGTTGGTTGGGTGAGTGAACAGGATGGCGTGAGTTGATGGGTGGGTGGGGTGCCTTGGGTGGGTGGAAAATGGGGTGTTGTGGGTGGAAATGCAGGCAGCTGGGTGGATGAGTGAGCATGAATGGTATGTGGATGTGTGGGTGCGAAAGTGAGCAGTGGGAAAATATTTCCATCGCGTTTAGATCTATGTTGAAAAGGTTCATGATAGGAATAGGTCCATAGTGAATGTATCTCTATGGAAATGGGTACATGTAGGAATGTGGGGTCAATAGGGGTATATAGGAACTTATGAAAAAATAGGTCCTTAAATAAATGTCTATGTGAAAATAGATCCAATGGGGAAAATACAATAGATCCAAAGGGAACTTAGTTTCATAAGGGAGAGCCGGTCCATCAGCAATTTATGTTCAAGGGAGATTATAGGTCACTGAGATGAAGTCCATGGAGAAAATACTGTCCCTATGCATAATATCTCCATGTGCGAAAATATGGCGATGAAGAAATGCATTAGCGAGGTGAAATTTTTCCAAGGTGGTAAGTAGGTCCATGGAGGAAAAGTTTTCAGTCCAAGAACAGACCACTGTGGTGGAATAATAACTGAGGGTAATACCTAAGAGGTGTAGTGGGAGACTGGAGGAGGGGGGGGAGATAACTGAGGATTAACACCTAAGAGGTGTGGTAAGAGACGGGTAAATGTGCGAGTATGCTTCATATGCCTGGGGATCTGAGTTCTTCACGTGACATAAACCTTACCCCAACAATGGATAGGAAACATACTCAGTATGATGAAGACGATGATGATGATTTTATGTAGTGTTTTTATTAATCGTCACCTCATCCTGAAATGGGAAAAACAGATCGGAATACTAATGGTAATCATACAGCATTGTCCTCTATGCTTGTGTAATATTAAACGTGTGCGTAGAGTGATATGGCATAATTGTGTCCATCTGAATCACAGGACGTTTTGCACTGTTTTCTTCGAAACCCATTGCTGTAACCATGTATTATTGCTTACACAGTCACTCATGAATGCACACAGGCTTCTGTAATTCAAACTCAGCTGCATAATATTGTGCAGTGTTACCTGAAATACTAGAGTTGTCCCGGCCATGAGAAGTTACACAGGCCCAGCAGTCACATCTTGCACAGATCCAGTTATTTCATATACATATACAAACCCAGGATATGGATGTAGAGTTTAGGAGATTTATCAGCCTAATTTTTCCTAAAATAACTATGAAACTATTAAATTCTGAAACGTTTTCAGGCTTCTTGGCCACTGTCTTGATATTAAACACCAAGATATTTTTCGATATTTATGTCTGCGATACATGACAAAGTGATTTAGGAACAGGTCCACGTCTCATGATATAGTTGGCTGGTTATGATCTGAGAGTACCGGGTCACTCCCACTACTAGACTACTGAGTAGCTATTGCTTGGTAGTCTATAAAAGCTGGCTATGACAAAGAATGAGTCTCATTGCTTACTATATACTTTTTAGTCTAACTTGGTCTAAAATTGTAAGCTCTTCACTTTGAACGTTGAGTAGTAAAAGGAGATTTTGACAAGACTGTTGTGTCAATCATGAAAAAGTGCTATGGAAAGGACATAGACCTGTATTATTACCTTTCCCTGTCACAGAGTTCCGTGAAATATGCTGCAAAAGGACGAGAACTTGGACGAAGTTAAAGGCAAAAAGTTATAGTTAAAGCGATCCACTTGTCTGATTACTGTTTCCCATGAACTGAGTTGAAAGGACATGGGGGATCCTCGTCAGGTGAGAATAAATCCAGTAATAATACTTGGTGGCGACAGTGTTATAAACAAAGTAGAAACTCAATATCACACCAGCAGGAAAGTGATAAAGTCCTTATTGTAAACATTCCCGACACAGGTTACCAACACTGTTTCTTACACATCGTTTGACATCGTTCTCGGTCTTCTTCTTCTCATTATTTAATCAATGTTCATTTCATTACAGCCTACTCGTTAAAGAACATAAGAAGAGAGGATAACTGTAATAGGCAGGTTGGCCCACGCTAGGCAGCTCCTGTATATATATATATATATATATATATATATATATATATATATATATATATATATATATATATATATATATATATATATATATATTTATAATTTCACCCCGTTCCCGGTCTTCCCATCCTCAGTCTCCCACCAGTTTCTTTCAGTCTTAATATCTTTGCTCCAGGCTCTTGTTAACAGAAAGTCCTGAAATGTTTAAGTAGAGTTCTGCCATATGAGTAATCCATGCTTGGCAGCCAATAGATGCCTGCACAGGTGTGTGTGTGTGTGTGTGTGTGTGTGTGTGTGTGTGTGTGTGTGTGTGTGTTAAATCCTCCTAGAGTATTTCATCGAGTTCTATTAAACCTCCCAGGTGAGTTTGTCTGGTTACTGGGAAAGCTTTTCACTATGTACAGTTTTGCAACTATCATTGGAGTCAGGAGTATAATGTTATCCTTCTGACAATAATTAATCCACCATTATCTAGCTGACAACAAACAAGCCACCTCACATAACGACGATAACTGAGGTCCTCTGAAGGTCAAATTGGCACACCAGATGTAGACAGACAGAAAGTGATTTTTGTTGCAGTCAGTGAGAAAGTATCATAACGAGAAGGTTCATTTTCGCACAACACTGAGATAGATTAATACGGTCACGAGAGTCGGTTCATTTATCGTGTGGATAAGATTATTATAGTTTATAACCGTTTTGACGCCAGCAAAAACAAATCATTTTATTTAATGAAATGCATCACACCATATCTGTTATAGCACCAAGTTATCATTGAGGTGTCAGACATATTGTAGTTCTCTCAAATAAAGCAGTTGATGAAACTGGTATTGACTGAAATGTTTACCTAAAACTAAGTTTAAAATCACTCTACTCCTGCGTTTTGTGTTTTCTCCAGCCTGCAGTGGTAAAAATAGTTCTGCTTAGGAAATACTGGTGATAAGTTTACAACGACTTCTGATTCTGGCTAGTTTATATCAGTTCTTACTAAATTTGGGGTTTTAACTGTAATAAATACAGATAGATTGACTGACTGATTAACATAGATAGATAGGTAGATAGATGTATATACATGTAGGTAGACAGATATATACAGTATATATAGATACTTGGATAGAAGATTGCCTCAGAAAATTGTATCCACACTGTAATGGTAATATATGCATACCTTAATAAGCTCTGCTTCATTCATAAACTTTCCTCTGAGAAACATGAAAGACGTGCACATACGTGTAGAATGCGGCGCGTGGAAACTGATACTGAAATGTTACCGGATTTTGGGGACGTGTGAAAAGGAAAATGGCAGTGGCAGTAGGGACGTAATTTTTGGACAACCTTTCGTACGAGACGTGACATTTCACGCCTCCATACTGTAAGTTGAAGGCAGACTGCACGACCAATGATCATTGTTATGGTGGTAGAGGTAAATCTCCAATGTGGCAAAAGGAAATTCAAGAGCAACTTAAAACTTATGAAAGCAAAGATAGCTCATAAAAGTGTGCTTACATTTTTCTGAGACACCCTCTTCCATTCATATATATCTATATCTATATCTATATCTATCTATCTATCGATAGCTAGATAGATAGATAAACAATTAAAGATATATAGGTAGATAGACAGATAGATTGATATGGATAGATAGATAGGTGTATATAGGTAGGTAAATAGATAGATAGGTAGGAAGATAGGTAGGTATAGGTAGGTAGGTAGGTAGATAGATAGATAGATATAAAATTTAACACAAATACTTGCTTAATGACTTGACAGACAGCATGAGGGCGGTGTTTACAATGGTCTGTTACATGGCCATTGGGTAGCCAGTGAGCAATTCAGAATGCGTGATGTCACCATTAGATGGCAAAACATCATCAACAGATGAAGAGGCGTGTTGAGAGACGCCGAATATGCTTCCAGTTGTTGGTTACAGTTTTTCAATGACACGAACTGCCAAAAAGAAAATAACATATTCTTACAATTCATTGAAATTATGTATCAGTGTACAGTATAGTGGAAGAAACCTTCCATGTTAACTAAGATGTCATTTGTTTTTGGACAGCTACAGATGTTAATGGGAGCGGTGCTATTAGTCATCATATGATTCGCGACTTCCTTTACTGAAAGTAGGAAAAAGCTAAAACATCCAGAATCCAGAGTGTATATTAACCCTCTCATGGTCACTCATGCGATTCACATTTCATGTGGATTGTTCTAAAGATGTTCAGTCACGTGAATCGCGTTTCTAAGCCAAAAAAAAAAAAAATCGCCAAAAATTAAGTTTCTGGTGGATTTGTGTCAAATTTTGACTCGTCGAAGCGAGTGCAGAGCTTTCCAATGGTAAGGCATTGACAACACTGAGCTGCCTCATGGGGCCTAGCACGTAGCGATAAACCTCAGTCTCTTCCAAGCAGCCAGGCGGTGAGGTTGCATCGCATGTACTGTCCCTTTAAACTCCTACTAATTCTCCCCCTCCTGCCCGAGCCGAAGCCCCTATGGACTCAGTGCGATAATCCAATATTTGTGAGCATATTTGTATGTGATATTGTTGATGGAACATAGATATATGTCACAAAAAGGAATTGTGTCCATTAGCAATCATTAGGCTTAGAGGAGATAAGCATGTTCACTGTTGCGGGGTTTCTCCTCTCGCCCTCCCCAAGGCCCTATGGCATGGTTACAAATACGTATATAATGAAGCCAATGCCTAAACTGTATTTTGTGTGAAAGATATTGTGGCTGGCTTGGTGAAATTATGAAACTAGTTAGCGTTATGGACGCCATGAACCATAGTGTGGAATGGGGCAGGCATCACGTACAGTTTATATAGGCGGGAAGGGAGAATTAGAGATGTTTAGGGATGGAATTATTGTGATTCTGATAGTGAAAATGCATATGGAATTGTGTGAAATATACATCAAACATGCTGTGGGTGTTCATGGAGTGTGGTGTGTGCCAATACAATAGAGTTGCATCGTACTCTCCCGGCAAAGGATGCTGCATCACAGTCATGTTGAACCGTAGTAGGGAAGGGAATAATTGTGGAGGTTAGGGTGGAATCATTGTGGTAGTCATGTATTTGTGTATGATATTGTGCGAAGTGTAAGTGAAATGTGTCATGTATCCTCATGACGGCATAAATTATGGTGCTAAGCGTAGGTTAGCAATGTCTAGCGGCAAGTGTGCTGTGAAAGGTGATGATGCCAAGGAACGAGGGACGTCATTGAACAGGTACTGTACCTTGGTCTGACGTTTAGTGATAAATTATACTTTATGTAAAATATACGAGAACTGTGCCGCAAGTGTTCATTTAGGTGTGTAGCATAGGTGATCGGTACTTTAGCAGCAGGTGTGCTCTGAAAGGTAACAATGCCAAGGAACGAGAGACATCAATGAACAGGTACTGTACCTTGGTCTGACAGTGATAAATTATACATTATGTAAAATATACGTGAACTGTGCCGTAAGTGCTCGTTTAGATGCGTAGCGTAGGTGAGCGGTACTTTAGTGGCAGGTGTGCTTTGAAAGGTAACGATGCCAAGGAACAAGGGACGTCATTGAACACGTACTGTACCTTGGTCTGACATTTAGTGATAAACTATACTTTATGTAAAATATACGTGAACTCTGCCGCGAGTGTTCGTTTAAGTACGTAACATAGGTGAGCGGTACTTTAGCAGCAGGTGTGCTTTGAAAGGTAACAATGCCAAGGAACGAGGGACGTCACGGAACAGGTACCGTATCTAGGTCTGATAATTAGTGATAAATTATACTTTATGTAAAATATACGTGAACTGTGCCGCAAGTGTTCATTTAGGTGCGTAGTGTAGGTGAGCGGTATTTAAACGGCAGGTGTGCCGTGAAATGTAACGGCACCACGGAACAAGGGACGTCAGTTGACAGGCACTGTACCTTGCAACGCCAGGCAACCACGGACGTCAGTGGACAGGTAGTGTACCTTTCTAAAACTATCTATCTATCTATCTATGTATAGCCCGACGCCCTAATCCCGCAAAGGGTGGCCGCAGGCAAAACGCCTCCAAGTCGCTCTGACACCCACCATTTGACTACCCTCCCCCCAACTCACCCCCCCTCACTCATATACCTCTCAGCTCCATCCCTCCACCTCATCCTCGGTCTACCCCTCCCTCTCCCTCCCTCCACATCACCTACATACACCCTCTTAGTCAGTCTTTCATTCTCCATTTTCTCCACATGTTGGAGGAACGTTTGGGGAAGGAGGGGAAAATATGTCTGTATATATATATATATATATATATATATATATATGTGTGTGTGTGTGTGTGTGAGGGAGTATATCATGTGTGGGGGGAACCTTCAGATATTGTGAGGGAGTATATTATGTTTGTCGTGAAACTTAGGGGAAGGAGGCCTGAAAAATAAAATAAAAAAATTATATATATATATATATATATATATATATATATATATATATATATATAATAAAAAGGTTCCCCCAGACATAATAAACTCTCACATATATATATATATATATATATATATATATATATATATATATATATATATATATATATATATATATTTGTGGCACACACCCACGGACGCCAGTGAACAGTTATGAGACCGTGAAAAGACACTGAAAAGTTATCCTTTATGTGAACTGTTCGTAAAAGGTGCAGCGATTTGCTGTACAGAAAGATATAACATGACGTGTGTAGTGCTACTCTTAATGGAAGGTGTTGTGTGACAGTGAATAATATCTCCTCTTTTTTCAGCAGAGAACCTAAAAAGCTCATACTTGACTTTCTGTGTCAGTGCTTGCCAAAATGGAGAAGAAAGGTCTGTCTTCTGACCAGTGGCAAAAGGTTCTCTTTGAGGAGGAGACCGAGACCGAAGTAGAGGACGAGCTAAGCGATGTTCCAAGTGAGGAGGAATGGGACGATGTCCAAGAGGATTCCCCTCGGGTGGCATTGGCCGCACTTCAAGAATGACAGGAGCAGACACCACCACCACCAGTGTCAGGACTATCGGCCCAATCATCATCTTCACTTGGACGACAGACATCGCCTTGGCTTGGACCTCTCACTCCTACAGCCATCGTGGTCTCTCCACCTCAAGCCTCCAGTTCCCCCTTGGCCGAGCCTATGTCACCGGAAGCAGGGCCTAGTTACACAACACTGGCACCTGCATGGCGCGCATTGTCTGCAGCGCAGCTGGTGCAGGAGGTGACTGAGTCATTGTCCCCTGTCCAGTCGACAAGGGTGCTGTCTCCGACAGCGTTCATCCCCCCCCCGACGTTTTCCAGCAGCAGGAGACAGTCTCGTCCTCCTCATCGCCGGAACCCTCACCACCTCGACGAGGCCGGCGAGGTCCATGGCCCGGCTATGGGGGATGGCCAAGGGGTGTCCGAAGAGGAACAAGGGTGTCAGTACGCCGACCCACTGCCACCACAGCAGATGTTGCTGCAACGGATCCAGGATGGAGCAGTGACCGTTTCACACCAGCTAATGGGCCCTTCACAGGATCCCCAGGAATGAAGGTGGATCTGCCAACAACTCTCCAGTTCTTCCAGCTGTTCTTCACGAGGGAGTTGTTGACGTATTTCACCCACGAGACCAACAGCTATGTGTCATTCCTGGGGACTGCATTGGACGCATGGTTCATCTAAAATGAAGAGGAGATGGCCAAGTTCCTGGGGCTTTACTTTTTCATGGGGGTGATGAATCTCCCGAGCATCCAGCACTACTGGATGAGATCCGGCCTCCACAACTACCCACTCTTTACACAAGTGATGAGTGGAAGGTGTTTCAGGGCGAACCTGAAACACTTCAATGCCTTCAATTCACTTGCGATACCCCAGGACAATGAAGACCGGCTCATCAGTGTTCACACAGTGATGGAATACCTCCTTCAGCGGTTCCAGAACACCTACTTACCCAAGGAGCACCTCAGCCTGGACGAGGGCTCACTGCTGTGGAAGGGGCGCCTAAGCTTCCGTGTTTACAACCCAATGAAGCCCTCAAAGTATTCCATCAAGCTGTATATCTTGGCTGAGGCTTCCTCAGGTTACATCTGGAATTTCGAGGTGTATATGCGGCAGAAGAGGGTGCTGGAGACCACTGTGTGGAGCCTCGTAGAACTGCTGAAGGATCAGGGATAGAGTTTACATGGACAACTATTATATCTCTGTATCCCAGTGTGAACGCCTCTTCAGTGCAGGAACCTACGTGTGTGGGACCCTACACCAGGCAAGAGGAGCACCAAAGCAGCTGCAGGACATTGCCAGGAACACGAACCTGCCAGTGGGGGGCATGACAGCGATGCACAAGGACAAAGTGATGGTGTTGCTGTGGAGGGACAAGCGTATTGTCAACATGGTCTCCACCTTCCACAGCACAAGCACCATCCAGAAGCGGGTTCGAAGAAAGACCAGGGCTCCTGACAGGAGGACAACCTATATCCAGAAGACCATGGACAAGCCCGTCATGGTGGATGACTACAATCGACACACGGGTGGGGTGGACCACTTCAACCAGATGGTCCAATACTACCCCATCCAGTGGCGAACCATGAAATGGACCAAGAAGATCACCTTCTACTTCATCCACATGGCCATTTTCAACGCATTCGCCCTGTTCAAGAAGTGCTCATGAGGGTCAGTCAGTCTGCTCGAATTCGTGGACGAGATAGTGGACAAGCTCCTCTACTTTGATGAAGCAGAGTGGCCCGCATCAGGGCACATCATCCACCATGCCCCTGACCTTCCAACCCGACAGCCAGCAGGACATCCAGCACCTGTGGCACCTGCTGCAGCACCAGCACAGGTGCCATCACCACCAGCTCCTGCACCAACACCACCATCTCCAGGAGGAGGGCCAGGACAGGAGTCAGCACCACCATAGCCTGCAGGACCAGCACAGGTGCTGAGAGAACCTTCATCGGTTCCTGGTCTGTCAGGAGAACCTGCTGCCGCTACCATGCCCAGGCCTGCACCTGCGCCTCCAGGACAACAGGACCAGGGAACACTAGGAGGACATCCAGCCAAGCGTCATCGTTTCATCGATGACAGAGTGTGGTTGGTTAAGACACTGGGCCACCGACGCCAGAGGATCCCCAACCGGAGGAGGCTGTGGCGCACCATGTGTTCCCTGAAGAAGTTGAGGAGGGACACAAGTCTCATGTGTCCTGTTTGTGATGTGGCACTGTGCGTGGGTGATTGCTTCGAACAGTTCCATGCCGAGCGAAGTATTCCCTAGTGCAGTGGACACACACACACACACACACTACCACACTTACACACACACACACACAGGCACACACTAACACACTTACACACACACTAACACAGACACTCACACACACACTCACACACACACTACCACACTGACACACACACTAACACAGACACACATACACACACACACACACACACACACACACACACACACACACACACACACACACACACACACACACACACACACACACACACACACACACACACTAACACACTTGCACACACACTAACACAGACACTCACACACACACCACCACACGTACATACACCCTAACACAGACACACACACACACTCATACACACACTAACACACTTACACACACACTAACACACTTACACACACACTAACACAGACACTCACACACACACACACACACACACACACACACACACACACACACACACACACACACACACACACACACACACACACTCACACTCACACACACTACATACCTCCTCATCTTCCAGTCCCACAAGGTCCTACTACTCCATCAACACCCCTGGAGGAAGTGAGTTCTCCGAATTTTGTTGATATGTATATTGACCTATTATCATTACCCCTATAATTTTCAGGCAAATAACCGTCTTCTCCTACATATTACACATATGACAGAAAGTAGAGCTTCATTAGCAGTAACTTGGAAAAAGCAGTGTTCATGTGTAGTAGGTTACAACCATAAAAAAACAACCTTGGAAGATTTTACAGTCTGTACATAAAAAAAAAAAAAAAAAAAAAAAAGCTTTGGGAGCATAGTCTTTAGGCAAAGGGGGAAAAAACGGTTTTTTTTTTTTTCGCTTGCAATAAAAGTAGGTACTGACCGGAAGAGTAATCTACCTTTGTCGTCCTATTACCCGAAAAAAATTGGGCGTATCGACTTCCTGTAAGAACCATGATAAAGAGCTGTAAATTCTACGTATGTTCATTTGCAGAATATAAGCCTTTGGGAGCATTTTCTGTTGGAAAAGTTGGGGGAACAGACTTTGTTTTGTTCCTCGCTAACGGTAAAGTCGGAAGCGCTCTGAGGAGTAATCTTACTTTGTTGGCCAATTACTCTTAAACTATTGGACGTATCGATATCCTGTAAGAACCATGATAAAGAGCAGTAAATTCTACGTATGTAAAAGACATAACAATGTAATATCTATGATAAGAATTCGTTGTTATGTAGGCGGGAATATTGCGTATGCTATGGGCACATCACGAAAGTGATGTACGGATGTGAGTTCCCAGTCGTTTTTCGCGATTTACTCGAAAACTATGAGGCGTATCGAAACCATTTTTAGTTCATTAGAAAGCTGGTGAAATTCTGCATAATATTATGCAATAAAAACATAACATGTGCGAGAAAAGTTCAGAATTTGAGCTCCTTGAATTTTTTTCAAAAATGGCTTTCAATTTTTGGCTATTTTCTCGAAAACTACAAATCGTATCACAACCGGATTTGTCTCTGTAGAAAGCTGATGAAATTCTTTATCAAAACTTCTAATAACATTTTCCTGTATGATGGAAAACATTCGAATGGTGATGCTGGGAAGTGAACGTGATGTAGCGAAATGTTTATTCACGACCGCCTAATGTTATTTTATTCATGTTTTCTTGTTTTTTTGTGGTGCTTATCAGCTAGAACAAACATCGACGAATAAGATGACAAGTTTTCATGGCAGTATATTGATGTTTAGGTGACGAAAATAAGGAGAGAATACGTGTTATTTGCCGCGCGCGGCCAGCCGGGCCGGGCGGCCTCGCAGAAAAAGTCGAGCGCCGGAAAACTAACTGAAACTTATCGTGCGCGAGAGGGTTAACAGGGGCCCGAAACACCTGGAGCTCAGGAGTCAGTACCACTCCAGACAGGTTAGGGTGAAGGTGCCGTTTCTCCCGCTGTGATTTGTACCTGTGATATCTTCTCACCCTCCCTAGCAATGAAGCTGTTTATTATGTTAGCGCTTGTGGGCGTTATGGTAGCAAGGTAAGCAAAACTGTATTATTTTATCTAGTATTAAAGCAGTGTGTTTCCCGTATAATACATTTTGTTATTGTTATCCTGTGCTTCCATTCACTGTCTTTATCTTGGATATATATATCAATTTTGAATTTTCAGTTCTACGTTATTGCATCAACTCGTTCCTCATTTCCTCTCCCTACCTCCCTCTCCCTCTCGTTCACCCCCCTCCTCTCTCTCTCTCTCTCTCTCTCTCTGTTCTGTCTGTCTGTTCTGTCTGTCTGTCTGTCTGTCTGTCTCTGTCTCTGTCTGTCTGTCTGTCTGTCTCTGTCTCTGTCTCTGTCTCTCTCTCTCTCTCTCTTACGTCCTGCCCTCCCATCTTCAAACCAATCTTACCCCTTTCATTCCCCCTTTCTTACCCCTGCTTCTCTGTCCCTTTCCCAACTTTACCGCCCCATTTTCACCCTCTCTTTTTCCCCACTCTCCATCTCTCACCTTTCCTTCTTCCTTACCTACCCCTTCTCCCTCTCTTTACCCCTACCCTAGCTTCCTCCTCCTCCTCTCCTCCACTTCTCATCGTATTCTCTCTGCCCTCTCCACTCCTTCTCTCTTTGTTGTCTTTATCTCATTCTAGTAGGTCAGTTACTCTTCTAGGTGCTGCCTAGCACGGGCTAACCAGCCTACTGCAGTTATCCTCTCTTCTTATGTTCTCATTGAAACGTCCTGTTCCTCGCCAGCATCACTGCCCTCACCTGCCTCCCGTGTAATTACACAGAGAGATGCACATGCTTCCCACTAGGCTGTCTGTATGGCGTGGTGAAGGATATATGTAACTGCTGCCATGTATGTGCGAAGGTAAGTACAATAGGCTGGCGCGTAGATGGGTTAGTAGATATGTAGCTGGGTACGTAAACTGGGAAATGGGCGAGTAGGTGCGTAGGTAGGCATTTAAATACGTAGGTAGGTAGGTTGGTGAATTAAATTCCAAATTATAATTACATTTGATCACGTCACCTTTTTCCACTCGGACTCTGATCAGTAAAAGTAAGCTAAACCTGATAGTCAGTCAGCACGCTCCAATCAGCCTCTTTTCAGACATCCTTTGTACTGACAGCATCTCTCACCTGCTAGCAGCACTTACCTGAAATGTCTAACAAGGGAATCCATTCATTTCATCTTAATGTTATAATGAAATATCAGTTTCTTGTTACCAGCAAATCCACCTTATGGTGAGTTTTCTACAACTTACGTTAATGCATAATAAGTTTTCTTTTTCTAAAATATATTAGTATGCTAACACCATTAGATTAAAATATCTGGCCTAGCTTATAAATCTTGCCTCTTCCTAGACCCACCCTTTTCCTCTACTCTCTCATAGTGTGTTTTGTTTCTGGCTTTTTCAAACCACTTCTCTCTGATTACGTATTTTTATTCTACCTTCAACCAATTCTGTTCAGCTTAGAAGAGATTTTTAGAACCAGAGGGTTGGAGACAGGCTTGAACAACCTGTTCAGTACGATATATTACTTTTAACTTCTGCAAAATCGTCTGGTACTAGTAAAGATTAAAGGGAAGTCATTATATTATTCTGGCAAACACCTTCAATGGTACGCTCAGTAAAATGGTCGTGCGATAATTTTTACACTCTTCTCCAGAACCTTTCTTATCCCAACACACCTCGGCTCAGCCCAACCCAGTCCAACCCAGCTCATCCAAAACAAACCCAGCCAAACCATATCTAACCTTAACCTAACCTAACCTAATCTATCCAAAGCAGGACAAACCAAACCAAAACTTTTCGCATATAATCTGCACTATTAGTTCTAACAAACTTTATACAGTATACTGTTACGTCCTCACCCCACACTGCCACGGGCTCCAACAGCATTAGTTCAGTACAGGAAGGACGTTACCCAGTGAGTTGTTCTTCATATGGTCAGCTTTCAGGTGTGCAGTACACATGATCAGCCGAGGAGAAAATAAACACTGGCTCCTTAAAGTTCACTGTCATTATTTTCCAAGTAATTTCACTTAATGCTTTCCAACTTCACTGTTCTCACAAGCACTGGAGCTATACACACTTTACTAATTGCAATTACACTTAATGCCTGACAACACTTCACAGTTTTTCACAAGTACCGAAAATTATCTTCACTGACAGTAATTACACGTAGTGCTTGCCAGCAACTCTTCACAAGCTTCACTAACAGCACTACACCAAAACCCACTGCACTTCACTCAAATTGACCCGAATCCCGACTAAACTTCAAATAGTCTCTACCCCATCTTTATATAAGCTTACATTTATACGCGAAACTTCGAGTATACTTTCGACGGGCAACAGTTGCCACTTCAGAGACAACCAAAACAAGCCAAAGCTGTCCTACATTACATAACACTCTAAATCATTTACCATATGAACTTCTATCTATCTATCTATTGCCAGACGCCTCAATCCCGTACGGGGTGGCCACAAACAAATCGCCTCCAAGTCGCCCAGTCCCCCTCCATTTCACTGCCCTGCTCCCAACTCAACCCCCCCCCTCTCATATTCGTACCTCTCCACCTCATCTCTCCACCTCATCCTCGGCCTCCCCATCCCTCTCCCCCCCTCCACCTCACTCACATACACTCTCCTCGTCAGTCTCTCACCGTCCATCCTCTCCATATGGCCAAACCACCTCAGTGTGTCCTAATGAGTACTATCACATACACATCTATACCACAACGCTCCTTTATATCCTCGTTTGTCAGCCTGTCTTTCCATGTGACTCCACAGGCTCCTCCTAAATAACTCATTTTTCCATTGCTCTCACTCTTGACTTGTGTCCTTCCAACAACGGCCAAGCTTCACTTCCATACGTTAGAGTTGGTATCATGTAGTAAGTTTTTCACTTCCCTGTTTGTTATCACTGCTTTCAAGGAACCAGCAACCTTTCTTCCTTGTTGTACCCTTTTAAGCACTTCACCCTCCAAACTTCCATCCTTACTCATCACACTACCCAAGTAGTTAAACGTACTCACATTTTCCATTTCCTTACCATCCAGCCTCACTGTACATTCACTGACTTCACCTCTCTCAGAGATCATCACTTTACTCTTCCCTGCATTCAACTTTAGATTCCGTTTCTTACACACTCTCCCAAACTCATCCACCAAGCTTTGCAGCTCCCCTTCGTCTTCACTCAACAACACAGTATCATCTGCAAACAACAGTACAGGGAGTTTCCAAACACTACCATCTCTCACCAGGGCCACTCCAACATCCATTGCCCTACCTTGTACTTCTTTTATTACCCCATCCATGTACAGATTGAACAACCATGGAAACATGACACATCCTTGTCTCAATCCAACCTTCAAAGAGAAAAATTCACTCAGTTCACCATCCACAAGCACTGCAGCCTAAGCACCATCATACATACTCTTCACAGCATTCGACAACTTCCCATCTACTCCATATATTCTTAATACTTTCCACAATCCTTGTCTATCTACCCTGTCATATGGTTTCTCCAAATCCATGAAAGCCGCATACAACTTCTTTCCCTTATCTAGAAACTTTTCCACCAAAGATATAGGAATGAATATCTGATCTACACAACCCTCTCCCCTTCCTAAGGCCTCCCTGTTCTTCTCCAACTAAATTCCTCTGTTCTTTCCCTAACTCTGTCAATAAGTATCCTACCATACACTTTTCCTATTACACTAAGAAGACAAATGCCCCCATGATTACCACACATTTTTTTTTCCCCTTTTCCTTTGTACAAGGGAATAATTATACCTGACTTCCAATCCTCTGGGACTCTACCTTCCTCCTAGGCCAATCTGCACATCTTCCTCATCCATTCTACTACTATCTCTCCCCTATGCTTCAGCATTTCACCACACACTCCATCAATTCCTGGGTCTTTCCCCAAATTGACTTTCTTCATTGCTTCCACAACTTTTACCCTACTGATTTCTTCCTGTCTTCTCACCTCCCTCCTTCTCCCAGCCATTCTCCAGCCACTTATACCATACGAACTTAAATTACATAATTTAACAAGTAATCACTTAAATAAAACATTATAAAGAAAAAGAGCATAAAAATTAATGTATAACTTATCAAATAACTACACTCAGAAACAGCAGGCAAATTGGCAACTCTAACTCGTACCCAAACCTATAGTAAATATTGGGAAACGTCGAGAAAAATCTCGGCTACTTAACTGGCAAATCTCGCTTCTTAACATTACCCCCTCCCTAGTTCTTTGTCGTCCCCAGAAAACTACACAGTATGTATAAGCATGAACCTTAATCTTAATGGAACATCTAACTATACAAAATATAGTCCTTCAACTTATCTTGTCTTCTTGTATGCCGCTTCCGACGACGTCCTCGCTCCTCCGCACAGTCCACTCCTTCTGGAGGGTCTTGGTTCTCTTTCTGATTCACTTCTTTCCTTGGGAAACTGTCTACATCCTCTTGCACTTCAGCTCCTTGATCCTCCTCAGCATCCTCGGCTGCAGGTGGGCACAATTCCTCGGAGATGTCCCAGCTGAACTGTCCTGGCCCATGGTACTGCCACAGATGATTCACGTGTACCACCTTTGGGCGAGACTTCCTGCCTTCCCGAATCTGATATGTTACATCTGATAGGCGGTCCAACACAGTGTAAGGCCCGTCCCATGGGCTTTGCAGCTTCGGTGATTGTCCCTTCTTTCGCTGAGGATTGTATAACCAAACTTGGTCACCATCCTTGAAACTCACCTCACTTGCCTTGGCATCATACTTGCACTTCATCACTCTCTTGAAAACTTGAGGGCTCCTCTCACTTGATGATGTATCTCATCCAGCCTTTCCTGAAGGTGCTTCGCATAACCAGTGGTGTCTGTAGACAGCTCTTCACCAGGTGGTCTCCCCATTTACAAGTCAACAGGTAAGCATAACTCGTGGCCCAACATCAGTTTTGCAGGAGTGTAGCCAGTAGACTCATGGGATGCAGACCGATATGCCATCAGCAACGCAAGTAATTTCTGGTCCCATTCTGTTTGTCCATCAGCGCAGTACTTGGCCAGTGCTTGTCCAAGGGTCCAGTTGAATTTCTCCACCATCCCATCTGACTGTTGCCTAAGTGGGGTCGTCCTGGTCTTCTTGATCCCTAATAACTTGCAGCACTCAGGGAACATAGCAGACTCGAAATTTCTACCCTGATCTGAATGTAGCTCTTGTGGCATCCCAAAACAACAGAAAAACTGATCAATCAACACCTGAGCAACAGTAGCAGCCTCTTGATCAGGGATAGCATAGGCTTCTGACCACTTTGTGAAGTAGTCCATGGCGACACATGCATACTGGTTTCCTCTCTCAGTGAGTGGCAAAGGTCCAGCAATGTCTACCGTGACTATTTCCATTGGTGCACCCACTTGGTACAACTGGAGAGAGGCACAAACATGTTTCTTAAGTCCCTTCTTGGCACAGCACACACCACAGGCCCCACACCATTCATCAACATCCTGCCACCTCCCAATCCAGTAGAACCTCTGTTGCAGTTGGCTTACAGTTTTCTTCACTCCTAGGTGCCCACTAATGATCTCGTTATGGGACTCATCCAAAATCTCGGACCTCATCTTCGGAACCACCAGCTGCCAATACTTGCTGAGGCCATCGGGGTTCTCCCACTGATGCTCCAGCAGTCCATTGTTCAGACAAAGAAGGTTCCACTGACTCCAGTAGCTCTTGGTTGCAGGACTTAAACTGAAAACTTCATCCCAAGATGGTTGCACTATACTCCTCTGCAGCCACTCCAGCACTGGTTGCAATTCTGCATCCTTCATCTCCATCATCTCCAGGTCCTCATCATCTGATGTCGGCCCTGTCACTACAGTACAGCAGCATTTCTTCCTATGATTCCCATTCCTGCTACACTCCTTGCTGTGTGTGCTTCTGTTTTCTCACACACTACTCATCAAGGTTCTCCATTTCTTCAGTGCTGGGTCTTCTGCAGCCCTTTTCTTATCATCCCAACCATTCTGATGTGTAACTCAGACTGTGCACGGGAAGCTTCCCAAGATACTTACCATCAAATTCCTGAGGTTTCTTTTTAACTCTTTCGCGTGCGGATAAGTTTTTAAGTTTTCTGGGCCCTGACGAGCAGGCTTTTCTCCCCTCTCTCCCTGGCCACTGCACGCTCCAAAAATGTGTATTCTCGGATTATTTTCACCACCCAAACATATTTATTTTGCCAAAAAAAAACACATATTCTTATTCGTCAATCTTTGTTCTACACGATAAGCAAAAAAAAAAAAAAAAAACTATACGTACGTTAGGGCCCTCGGAATAAACATTCCAGATCACAGATTTCACTTCCCAACATCATAAGTCGAATGTTTACTAACCAATCTCTACATGTTATACATCAGTCGAAAGAGAATTTTATTAGCTATCGAATGGGTCAAATTCCAGTTTGATACGACGTATGGTCTTCGAGTAATAAGCGAAAAAGTAAAACCCATTTTTGACAGAAAATAACTTTTTTCTTCGGAGAGGGTTCGCAAAGAACTTTTCTCGGCACCGTTATTTCATCAACCTATCCACAATTTCATTCTCTTTCTTCTAGTAAAGAACGGTGATCCTAGGCCTCATAGTTTTCGAGAAAAATGCTAAAAACTATGGCATATTTTGCCACGTGCTGTCTCGCCATCAACCGCTCTCACTTACGTTATTTTCCCGTAGTGTGCTAACATATTTATGCTTCCTAGCTACGCTTTCTTTGGTTTTATACCAACAACTGTTTTATATAATTACTTCTGTTTTGTTTTCGTCCTCTCAGAAACCACACATGAACACTAAACCTGTTGCTAGCAACTGAAACTGAAGCTGTACTTATTTCTGTCATTTGTGTTGAGGTAAATAACAATGTATATGTATATGTAAGTATACTGACATAAATAGAGGTAAATAGATAAATAAAAAAAAATATCATGTACTTCTCCAGTGGCAATGATCTTCCTGCAGGACCAGATGGGTTGGGAGGTGAGAGTTTTGTACTGTGTGTGTGTGTGTGTGTGTGTGTGTGTGTGTGTGTGTGTGTGCGCTCCACTAGTGAAGATATCGCTCGGTATGGTACTGGTCGAATCAATCACCCCTGCAAAGCGACACATCACATACAGGACACATGCTCCTTGTGTCTTTCCTCCTCCCCAACTTGAAGCACAAGGCACACCTGACCCTCTTCTTGTCAGGGATCCTCACCCAGTGGTGCCCTAGAGTGCAAACCAACCTCACATCGTCGTTGATGACCCGGCGACGCTTGCTTGGATACCCTCGTGCTCTGTGGTCCTGTCGTGAGGGAGCTGCAGGCCCAGGCACAGGTTCTCCCGACGGACCAGCAACTGGAGGTGGTGGTGGTTCTGGCAACCCTGATCGGCCTCCTGAAGTGGTGCTGGTGGTGATTGTGGAACCTGTGATGGCCCTGCTTTTGGTGGTGCTGGTGTGGGGTCTCCTGCAGCCTGTGCTGGTGCTGGTGGTGGCTGGGCCCATCCTGGCACTGGTGGTTGTGCCTGCTGAGTGCTAGGTGATGCTGGTGCTGGCTGCTAGGTAGGTAGGTGTGGGGCGTGGTGGAGTGTGTGTCCAGATGCGGGACAGTCCTCTTCGTGGAAATGCAAAAGATTGTAGATGATCTGCTCCACAAATTCCAGGAGAGTTACTTGCACGCGTCTGTACTTCTTATACAAGGCAAACGCATTGAACAGTGCCATTTGGATGAAGTAGAATGTGATTTTCTTTGTCCACTTAACAGTTCGGCATTGGATGGGATAGTACTGGACCATCTGATCGAAATGATCCTCCCCACCCATATACCTGTTGCACACCTCCATAACGACAGGCTTGTGAACGACCTTCTCCACATAGGTTGTCTGCCTGTCATTACCCCGCACCTTCCCTCGAACCCTCTTCGGAATGGTGTCCGCAGTGTGGAATGTGGACACCACGTTCACAGTGCGCTTGTCCCTCCACAGTAGGAATAGCACGTTGTCCTTGTGCTTGTATACCATGCCCCCCTGGGGCAAACTCTTAGCCCTGATGATGACCTGCAGCTGGTGAGGCACTGCTCTAGGCAGCCGTAGAGTCCCACACACGTAAAATCCTGCAGTGAAGAGTTGTTTGCACAGGGCTACAGAATTGTACTAGCTGTCCATGAACAACTTATAGCCCTGGTCCTGCAGTGGTTCCACAAGTCCCAACACAGTGTTCTGGAGGATATGCTGCACCCCTGTGTAGACCTCCAGGTTCCAGATGTAGCCCAAGGATGACTCAGTCAGCATGTACATCTTGATGGAATATTTGCTGGGCTTCTGGGGGTTGTAGAAGCAGAAGGAAAGCCGGCCCTTCCACCCCAGAGAGCCCTCATCCAGGCTGAGCTGCTTCTCGGGTAGGTGCACTGACTGGAACCACTGAAGGAAGTACTCCATGACCGTGCGAATGCGGATGAGTCGATCTTGGTTGTCTTGGGGAATGGCAAACGAGTTGAAGGTGTGCAATTGCTTCAGGATGGCGTTGAAGTGCCTTCCACTCATTGCGCGCCGGACCCTAGGGTTGCCGTGCAGCTCGGACCTCCACCAGTAGTGCCTGATGGTCGGCATGTGCATGGCCCCCATGAAAAGGTATAACCCCAGGAACTTGGCCATCTCCTCTTCATTGTAGTAGAACCAGGCATCCAGCTGAGTCCCCAGGGAAGTGGCATACTGGTTGATTTCCACGATGAGGTATAACAACAACTCCTGCATAAAAAAGAGTTGGAAGAACTGCAGGGGAGTTGGAATATCCACCTGGATCCCTGGGGAGCCAGTGAACGGCCCGTGGTTCAGTGTGAATGGGCCACTGCTCCACCCAGGTTCCTCGTCAGTGGCAGTGGCAGCAGGTCGGCCTGTCGACACCCTTTGGCCTGCCTCCAACCCCTTGGACGTTCCCCATGTCCAGGCAGAGGACCACGGCACCCTTGTCCAGGAGGGAACGCCTTGGACGAGGACGAGGACGAGACAGAGGGCACTGGGGACACCAGTCTCCCGGCCTGGCCAGCAAGGATGTCACCGTAGCATCCTGCACGGCAGAAGCTGGTGGAAGGGCCATCATAAGGAACGATGGCCCGGCTTCCAGTGACACTGGCTCGCCAAGGGGGGTAGAGGGGCCTGGAGATTGGGAGCCAATGAAGAGAGTGGTGGGACTGGCGGGTCCTAGAGGTGGGGAGAGTTCTCTGGTGAAGCCGGCCGATGATGGTGATGTGCTTTCCCGTGATGGAAGGCGGTAAGGCAGCTCCACTTGCTGACTGGATGGTGGCAGCTCAACCTCCTCCAACCCTGAACGGTAGCTCTCAATGTCACTCTCCGACTCAACCTCATCGAGGATCATATGCCACTTGTGTGGTGCCAACCTGCATTTCATCTTTGCAAGACTGCTGTCGTTGCAAGCCAATTGGAGAATAAATTGCTGTCAGAGGGATTGTAGACCCTGTAGCTGTCCAGTGCTGTGTTAGGAGTGTGAGTTGAAATGAAGGAGTAAGATACTTTATTCACAGCCAGCCAAGAACTTGGCTCAACACAAGTACAATGCAAGGGTTCATGATATACATGTATATCCTTGTAAAACATCATCTCCTACACCTGACTTAGCGCACAGGTAGAGGCCACTAGCACGTGGTTACCTCTTTCATTTTCTTTGCACATTACACATAACCAAAGCTATCATTTCAGTGAGATACACAGTACATTTCACAAGTACCATGTAAATGGATGTGTTCCGTAGGCCGTTACCTGTGCACTAAGGTGTAGCAGACGGTGTTTCCCCTACGAGAACACACTGCAGTAGGTCAGTCTTTACACATAAAACATAGCCAAATATATCAGTACATGGGATACACAGTATATTTCATCTCCCTCAAAATATATATATATATATATATATATATATATATATATATATATATATATATATATATATATATATATATATATATATATAATGTATATTTATTTACATATATAAATGCACGTGTTCTTAACCTTGCGTTGGATTTCGCTACCTTTGTACTAGCTCAGGTGTACGGCGCACACTCTGCAGTACGAGCACGTGGGTCCGTTTTTCACTGTCTTTTCACATAAAACATAGCCAAATATATCAATACATCGGACACACAGTATATTTCACCAATATATATATATATATATATATATATATATATATATATATATATATATATATATATGCACGTGTTCCTAACCTCGCGTTGCATTTCGTTACCTTTGTGCTATTTCAGGTGTACGACACACATACTTCATTACGAGCACGTGGCTCAGTCCTAGGTCTCTTGACCTAGGCTCAGTCTTTCACGTTATTTCCACATAATACGTAGCCTAATCTATCACTATATGAGATGCACTGTATATTTCACCAACAAAATGTAAATGCACGTCCTTCATAGGTCAATTACATGGCCCATACCTGGCTGATGAGGTGTAGCAAACGATGATTTCTAGAGCACCACGTGGTTCACTTTCACTTTCTTTTCACATAAACAAATAATAAAGTATATCATGTATGAGATACATGTATATTTCACCAATAAATTGTAAATGCACTTGTTCCTAACCTCGCGTTGCATGTCGCTACCTTTGTGCTAATTCAGATGTACGAGAAGCACTCTTCCCAACGAGCAATTGGGTCGGTCATTTACTGTCTTTCACATAAAACATAACCAATCTATCAATATATGAGATAAACAGTATTTCACACCACAACAAGTACAAGTACGTGGTCCTTACCTGTCTGTTAAGGTATAGCAGATGATGTTTCCCTTACCTGAAGACGCTACAGTGTTTACGATTTTATCTTACAATACACATAATCAAATCCATCATTTTATGAGGCATACAGTATATTTCACCACAACAGTACCTGAACATGCTCTGTATGTCACATCTGGATATCTAAGGTATCGCAGACTATATTTTCCGATGAGCACGTGGTGCGGTGTTTATGTTCATCCACACAAGCATACGATAAACATATCAATAACACTTATGCTTTATTTCACACAGAAAACATACGGAATAAATATAATAATATGATAAAATCAAATATCCCTATAAACCTCCTCTATTGTATTCTCTCCTGACAACGGCATGCCGTAGCTGTACAGCGTACGTGACTCCTGCCCTAGCCAATATCTCATCACGTACAGTCGTTGGACTATACTCCTATCTATTGCACAATAATACTATCCACAGTATATCAGCTTAAAACAAGGACTTCATCAACACCTTGGCAAATATTCCATTTAAGACTACGCCTTGTTGTCAGGCAGTTTCCCATCTCCCTCTGCTAAACATTTCACCACATCCTTCCTCACTTGCTATTACACACTATATTCGCCTGATTCACTGTCACTATTAATCAGTGGTTGAATACTCACACTGAGTGCAGGGTAGAGGGAGTGTAGATGTTGGGGCACGTCGAAAAACAGGTTAGGCCTAGTACAATCTTTGTTGGGCCAATGGCTGATAATGGCCAGGAATGATTTACAGAAACCTAATTCCCTATTGCAAACACCAAATCTAATCACAATAGTGCCCAAAAAGTAAACACAAGCACTATTGGTATAGTAGAATATGACACGTATGATTTAAATGCCCAGCTGCGCGCTACCTTCTCCCTTGACAGCTGATGCAGAACTAATCAACCTGGCCGGCCTGCCGCGCATCTTGGGCCCTAAGGTTGCCAAGCCATTACTTTTGACGAGAGGCGCGGGAACTATGATGCGTCCAAAAATGACGCCGATCAGCTGAATATTTTTTCTCTGCAGAAGGTTTTTATGCTTTTATGATGACAAATGCGTCATCGAGTATAGTCACAGACACGCCCAAATGATGACAAACGCATCATCATGCGCGAAGAGGTTAATTGGACCCACATTATAGCCATGCACTTCACTGGTTTGGGGCCTAAAAACTAGGGCATCATCATTAAAGCTAGGACTTAAAACTTCAACATTCTGATTATTCATCCCTGTAATGCTACCTTTAGTCACTTGGGATCCATCAAGATTCACCATACACTGTCCATTCCCTTCATATGCTCTCTGTACACTAACCTGAGGCTCAGCAGTGCAATATTTCTCTACAGCCTCCTTATTCTCACTAATTATCATCTAATGGTTGACTACATGCTTCAACTGGCTATCTACATGCTGTCTGCACTCCATCATTATTCCCTCACTAATCTTCAGCTGGTTGTCCAAATGCTGTTTGCACTCCGTCACTAAATCCTCACTAATTGTCTTCAACTATTTGTCTACATGCTGTTTACACTCTGTACATTATTGCTTACCTCATACTTTGCTGCACGTGCTTGGCATCTACTTCCACTTTAAGCTGTTGCTGTTCTTCCTTCATTTCCTCCATGAAAGTATCTAGCTGTCCTTGCATCCTCGGTTGTAATTCCCTCTGTTCCTCCTCTGATGCCTCTTGAAGTTGCTCATATAATTCTTTTTGTTCCTCACGTTGTGCTTTTAGTAGTTCCCCATTTGCCTTCAGTAGTTCACCTCGTGCCTGTATTAGTTCTTCGAGTTCTTTATTATGTGCCTGTAATAGCTTCACGATTGCCGCCAGGGAAATTTCCTCCTCCTGCCCAGCTCAAGACCTTGTTTTCACACCTTCTGCTTCCATGTTGAAGGTTAGACTCACTGACACCCTAAATAATCCCACACTCCTGACAATACATAACTAACCTAACCAAACCTAACCTCATCTACAATCTTAGTTACCAGCATACTTGAGATACCTAACCTAACACAACCCAATCTACAATCATAATTACAGGTTAACTTAAACTAACCTTACATTAACGGACTCAATCTAACCTTTCCCAGCCTAACCTGACAAAATCTTCCACGGGAGTACCCACTAATGTTTAATAATATTCAGCTTAATCCTGCATCATCCTTGAACTTGCTTGGGGTTTCATTCACTCGGGACTTCTCTTGGAAAGATCATATCACATCTCTTGTAAAATCTGCTTCCAAGAGATTAGGTATGGTAGGCCGACTCCATTCCTTGTTTACTCCTGCACAGTTGTTGACTATACACGGGTTTTATCCGCCCCTGTGTAGAATACAACTCATGTGTGGGGAGGCTCCCCACATACAGCTCTTCTCAATAGGATGGAGTCAAAAGCTTTTTGTCTCATTAACTCTCCTCCTCTTACTGGCTTCCTTCAACCTCTGTCTCTTCGCCACACTGTTGCATCTTTATCTCTTTTCTATCACTACTTCAATGGTCACTGCTCCTCTGAACTGTCTGCTTGCATCCCTCCACCTCTACGACAGGCGCTACGTGCCCGTCTAGCATCAAACTCACATCCCTTTTCTGTCCAACTCTCTAATGCAAGGGTTAACTGTTACTCCCAGTCCTTCATTTATGCAACAAGTCAACTCTGGAACTGTCTCCCTCTGTCTGTATTTCTTGCTAGCTATGATCTCCAGTCTTTCAAACACAGTGTGTCCAGGCATCTCAAAATGATCGGATCTTGAATTTGGAGCGCTCTTGTATTTTGTTTTTCTCTTGGAAGGAACAGTATTGCGGGTTCGTGGCCTTTGGTTCCTCTTTCCCAGCATAGAACACACACACACACACACACACACACACACACACACACACACACACACACACACACCAACCGAACTTAACCAAATTGGGCTCGTAATCTCGTTGGTTAAGTGAGCTCCCTAACACCTTTTCATTAGCAATTTACTTTGCTTATTACTCCTTTACTGTCCTCTTCTGTGTTATATAAATCCTTCCAATATTACCATTTGTGCATAAATACTGATCGGAAGGATATTAACCTACCATACCCCCAAAATAAGTCGCTAAGGAAGAGGCGTTAGGAAGCTTTCTTACATTTCGAGAATACCGGTCTTAATCCCACTTCTCCGCCACAGGGCCCAGGTGAGGAGTGTGGAGGAAGCTGGGACATGTTCGGCAAGTGTGGCACGGGTCTGAGGTGCCAGCAACAGAATGAAATCGAAAAGGGCTACTGCGTTAGCGACTAGTTGGTGCATTAATTACCTGTGATGTTGCCTGATGATCTGCTTACCTGTTGATTATATTTCCTACTACTTTTGCCTACTGACCATTTACCCGTTAATAGTGTCACCGTCTCATTTATTACCTGTTGACCATTTACCTGCTGATGCCAACTTTTCGTTTATAACCTGCTGATGATCCCTGCCAACGTGATTACCTGATGATTTAGTCACCTGTTGAAGAATGGTTACCTGTTGGCTGAGTCACCAGGATAGGTTAGTATTGTCCAGATTACAGTACTAAACTCTTCAGTCAAGTGATTTTTTTCTTACTAAATCCAGATAATTATATTAACCTTTACATGACCTTATCGAACCTGAGTTGTTTTATATTATTATATAGTTATGGGAGATCTGTTCTTGACTAAGTAAATTCACTTGATAGCGGCAAAAATAAACTACAAGAAAGAAGTCACGGATCTAAAGGTTTAAGAGTAAGTCGCCACTCCAGGGTCTTAATGACACTGCTTGATAAAAAAAAAAAAAAAAAAAAAAAAATGCTGTCTGTTTGGGATTCAGATCAAAGCGCCGTCGGAATATAATCATCCCTCCATTGGCGCCTTGAACCACTACACCACCAAGGCTCATATTCTCGTCGGTTAAGGAAACTTCCTAACCCCTGTTCCTTAACGATTTATATTCCAAACTACCCATTAATATCTTTTTTTCTTCTTCCTCTTTTATCCTTTTAATATCGACATAGATTGCATGAATAATTCAGAAGAATCAGTAACGGAGAATAATCACAAATCAACAGGTAAGGAAGAGATAAGCTTCCTAACCTCACAAGAACACCACCCAAGTGTTAGAATAATCCACATCAGTCATCACATCACGCATTACAACTCTTGTATTTCCACACCATATTCGAGTTTACATTTTATTCTATGGGAAATATATCTTATGTAGAGTGATTTTAATAAATTTGTTGCAATTGGTGCTGTTGTTTCTCATACCATTCTATGATGGAAAAAAGGTCATGATGATGAATATGTTATTGTTATCAAACTATGTGTGTTACTAGATGTGTCAAGGTAGTGTTTATCTCTTTGACTGTATGGACAACGTACTCTGTTTTTGCTCGGAAGCACAGGGAATTTTAAAATGTTTTATTGTTTAACGTACTTCTACATTCGCGTAATATTACAAATCCAGTCAATTATTAACATACTCGACTCCTGTAACTCACTCTCCACTCAAGAAACTCATTCGGCATTAAATAGACTAGAACACTAAAGTTGCTCCAACAGTACTCAAAATAAAAATGGGATTCGCTTAGACATTAGGTTACTCATCAATACCAGATACAGTTCTCTCAGGTTCAGTTTGTAATGTAAGGACAGGGTACAGATCTGACGCTGGAGAGGGGCGATTTCCCGAGATGGCTCCAATACACCCTGGTGGAGGACGTGCCCGGATGCACAAACACCTCTCACCTCCCCCCACCACACTCCACCTCCTGGTGGAAGGATGGTGGACTGCAGAGTTAGTTTCCTGTGGTGTACTGGGACCCACTTTTTAATGAAACAGTTATGGAGCTCTTACACATCATTCTGAAAAGCTTGATTGGTTCCATAGATCGCATCACAGTGTCAATATTTATGTCCACAACTTTATGCAATGGACAGTGTGATGTAAGTTCCATTAACACCGAACGGAAGACTTGATATATGAAGTTGTGTTTGGAGAAAGAAACACCGATGTGATAATTGACGTTTCGCCTCATGGCTTTCTCAGAATACAGTTGCTGAATATACACCACATTTTGCTGTATAAATAGCAGAAGGCAGTGGGGGTGTGAGGGGGGGTGAAGTATTGGCTAGGGTGGTAGGGAGGAAGTAGGGTAAGGAAGGTGAGGTTCAGTGGAAAGAGATTACAGATCACGGCACAAGGACGGAGAGAACAAGGAACAGGTGAGGTAGGAAGTCCTTAGGGTAAGGGAAGGAATGTTGGGTAAAGAAACAGAGGTCACAGGGGGAAAGGGATTCCCGATACCAGGACAGGTGTGTGTGTGTGTGTGTGTGTGTGTGTGTGTGTGTGTGTGTGTGTGTGTGTGTGTTTCCAAATGTTTAAGTGTGTGTGTGTGTGTTCAAAAAGTTGTATATGTGGGCAAGAAGCTGGTTGAAGAGAACGGATCTTATCACCTATCGGATTCTGTGGACAAATATATTGTCAATAGGATACCTTCCTCACACCACCCCCTCTAAACTTGAAACATCACCCCTCCTTCCTTCCCATCCATCCCCATCACCTCTCTTCAGTCAACTTCTTACCCACATATACAACACCTGCACACACACACACACACACACACACACACACACACACACACACACACACACACACACACACACACACACACATTTGCATACAAATCACACACATACACACATACTTACACATTTGCATATAAATCACACACACACACACACACACACACACACACACACACACACACACACACACATATACACCTGTGCTGGTATCGGGAATCCCTTTCCCCTTGTGACCTTTATTTCCTTACCCAACATTCCTTCCCTCTCCCTAAGTACTTCACCTGTCCCTTATTTCTGTCCGTCCTTGTGCTGTCATCTGTACTCTCTTTTCCCTGGACCTCAGCTTCCTTACCCTACCTGCCCCCCTACCACCCCTAGCCAATCCCCCCCCCCCACGGGCCCTCACTGCCTTCTGCTAAATATACAGGAAATGTGGTGTACAGTATATTCAGCATTTGTATTCTGAGGAAGCCATGAGGCGAAACGTTCAACTGTAGATATTGTTTTCCTTCTTACCCATCAGATTAACAAAACAATAGACCAACATGGTGAAACACACACAGTAGCACTTGATATTTCAAAAGCATTTGACAGAGTATGGCACCAGGCCATAATGTCTAAGCTGTCACACTATGGCCTTGCATCACTGGTTCCTCTAATTTCTTCTTACCTTCATAGTAGAAAAATACGGGTCAGGGTAGATGAAATTTATTCTCAGTTTCATTCCAAAAATGCTGGCATACCTCAGGGATCAGGTTTGGCTCCAACCCTTTTTCTCATTCATATAAATGAACTCCTATCTGTCACGCACAACCCAATACACTCTTATGCTGATGATTCGACCCATCATCGTACTTTCACATTTAGTACCTCCATTACACAATTTTATATTATAAATTCCCAAATAAACACAACAATTTCCCTGAACCAGGACGTTTCTAAAATTAATCAATGGGGACAAAAAAAATCTGGTCTCATTTAATGCTCAGAAAACTAAATACATTAATTTCTCCAATAGAAAGAATCCCTCAGACTCTCATATAATTTTAAATGATGTCAGTATTCCCGTATCCACTACAATTGATATCCTAGGTTTACTCTAAACCCCAACCTAAGCTGGACAGCTCATGTTAAATCCCTTGCTAAAAATGTTTCTAAAAAACTGGGACTTATGTATAGAGTTCGTAGGTTCTTCACTGACAAGCAGATGGCCGCAATATACAAAAGTCATGTGCGTTCTCAGATCGAATACTGTTCACCACTGTGGAGTGGATGTGGAGAGGTTGCATTGAGGCAGTTGGACAAAATTCAAAATCAAGCCATTAGATTAATCAATAATCCTGCCATAAAACAGGACCTTCCTCCATTATCAATACATAGAGATGTTGCTTCTTTAGCACTATTTTATCGATATTTTTACCGTAAGCGCTCTAACGAACTTGCTTCAATTGTGCCTCCCCTTCACATTTTCTCCTGAAATACTCGGGCAGCTGGGAGCGCCCATGAACTCACACTCTCTCCCCCACAATGCAGAACCTCTGCTTATCAAAATTCATTTATCCCCAGAACTACTACTCTCTGGAATTCATTTCCTTGGAGTTGCTTCCCATATACATTTAATCCTCTCGATTTTAAATCCAATTGTTATAAGTATTTTATGAATGGAGGATGCCTTTAGGCACATGGACTTATTTTTTTTCCTTTGTTTTCCTTCCTCCATTCATTATAAAAAAAAAAAAGAAAACACACACACACACACACACACACACACGAAGTCCCACATCGGTGTTTCTTTCTCCAATTTGTCAGCGAACTATGAATCGAGATTGTTTTTACTTGTCAGAATTGGGTCACTCGCCCACCTTGATTGCAATTTAGTAGTTACCTGAATAAGCCGTCGTTATAAGTTGGAAATAAGTGGTCTTGTTTACTAATACAAACGCCTCTTTAGTCTGACTACACTTGGCTATGACATAAGCCAAAGCAGGTTAAGAATCTTCTTCAGGTTAGAATAAATACGTTCTACTAATATTTCTTGACAACAGAGTTATGAATACCGAGAGTCCAATCCACACTTATGAGGCAGTGATGTGGACATTGTTGTAAACACTGAACACAAAGATTACCAACAATGTTTCGTAAGCATCCGTCCTCATCGCTCTCGGTTCCCCTATCTCACTCTACCATCGTCCTAACTTAATATATACTACTCGTTCTCGGCCTCCCTCTCCTTATTCCTGTATTAACATCACATCTATACACTGTCTTTTCTGTCTTCCACCTTGATGTTGGTCTTCCTCTCCGCATTTACACATAATTCTTACTTATATACATTTTTCTTTCACTGCACCTCCCACTCGGTCTTCTTCCCCTCACTTACATCACTATCAGTTCTTTTTGATGTGTCTGCCGCTTCATTCGCTTTTACTACTAGAAATAAGAAAAACGAAAAGTTTTCCTAGAATTCTACCGTGTTCCTTGTTTGGCAGTTATTAGACGGGAGCACAAGTGTGTGTGTGTGTGTGTGTGTGTGTGTAATTCACAGGGTCGGTCAGGATCACTTGATGGTCGTGATCGTCAGCTTTTACCCTCCCAGAAGGGAACTGAGAGCTCATATAGTCCGATCTAAGGGCAAGGCTGTGACCTTCACACACGCAAACACCCATCCCCTTGCTCAAAGGGGACGGTAACCACCCACTTCGTCAGTGAAACTTTTCGCAACCTGAGCGAGGCGCGAACTCCCGTCTACCAGATGGCAAGCGAGAACGTTACCACTGCGCCAGCGAGCGGTGTAAAAGTGTGTGTGTGTGTGTGTGTGTGTGTGTGTGTGTGTGTGTGTGTGTGTGTGTGTGTGCGTGATGGTTGTACGTGTGTTTAATAATAATAATAATAATAATAATAATAATAATAATAATAATAATAATAATAATAATAATAATAATAATAATGACAATAATAATAATAATAATAATAATAACAATAATAATAATAATAATAATAATAATAATAATAATTTTCGGGTTATTTGTTCATGGTAGCCAGTAGCTGAAAATACACAGGTCCTTAATCGAGTATCCTAATCTTTGGGGATCAACAGGATGACCTTGGCTACTCCTCAGGAGTGCTGACACACTTATAAGCCTCAACGAGGCTGGAGTGATGCGTAGGCACAAGGGGACAGACTGCCTAATCTTTACACCGCTGAGTTTCGAACCCTTGCGGGTCTTACACCACAGCGCGTGTTGAGCTACACTTCCCAGGTGAGAGCTCACCGTGTCCACGCAAGCAGCGCGGTCTGAGCTGGGCTTGAACTTAAGTCACTTGAACTGGGAGTCGAGTGCTCATCAACCGCGCCACTGTGTGTGTGTGTGTGTGTGTGTGTGTGTGTGTGTGTGTGTGTGTGTGTGTGTGTGTGTGTGTGTGTGTTTGTGCGCTAAATGAGTGGAAGGAACAAGGCAATAAGAACCGGACGACTCCCATATAGGGAAGTAGGAACATTTCCATCCCGGGGGAGTGTATCAACAAAGACCCGATTCATCTGACACAGCTGGAGTTCACTGTCACTCTTGATGAATGTGGGTGTGGTCTTCGCTTCTCTCGCTCTGCTCAGCACCTGTTATATCTTCATTATGTCTCAGACCATGAAGTTACTTTTGTGGTAGCGCTATTTGTTTTATCTTTAACTTGGCTAATAAAGTTCTGTATTTTTGGGTAATTGTTTTAAGCAGTCTGAAATAAATGTAATTAAAGTCATCGCGAAAATATTAACACATTTACATAACCTGAATACAATCCAGACATTTTTTACATGTTTAAACAGAGGACGGAGGTTTTATATAATTTTTGCTACCTATAGACATGTTTCTTTAGACTGAGGAGGACATGTGGAGCTGGAGTGGTATATTTATTTCTTTTTAGCCTGTTCACTGCCAGAAGTTTCTGAAGATCTGAATAAGAATGTTTTGTAAGAGTAAGAATAAACTAAACTAGAATTCTGAAATTGCTGAAACAATAATCAAAGTATTCCACATTCCAAATGAAAATACTTTTAGCAATGTAGATTTAATTTTAAGGGATTTTTGGTACGACTTAAAATTTTTTACGGATTTTGACCTGTGACCTTGACATCAAGGTCAAGGTCATTCATGCTATGCAGATCATGTTCACTTATGCCCCACTACATTTCCACCGAGTTTGATCAAACTCAGTCAAATACTAGCACTTTCTGGCATGGGGTGGCCATTTTGATTTTCCTCAATATCCCAAAAAGTATTTTTTAGATCTCGTTATCAGTACCCAAGCACACTAGTATATGTTGACTACTGCATGCTGGAACATTTGCAATCCAATCGATTGAGCAGTTTTTGCTGTGCAGGAGAAAAAAAATTTAAAAAATAACATAGAGGACACTAGTGTGGAGCTAGTGCTATAGGCATAATATGTTATGACACAGTACTATATGTAACTACGGTATGTATCTATATTGTATAGCTATAGGTAACAATATGTAAAGCAGGTAGTTATGTCTGAAGTACCCCAGGAAGAGACAACTACACATCCCCTAGCCTAGACTAATGAAGAATGTCAAACACCTCTGATCAGGTGCCGGAAACATGACTGACACACACACACACACACACACACACACACACACACACACACACACACACACACACACACACACACACACACACACACTAAAGCCGTAAGCTAGAGGGGGATATAATACCGATATCACATGTAGGAAGGTTAGAACAGTAGAGACAAGGAAAGAGAACCAGAGAGAGATGGCCAGGAGAGGAGAGAGATTCCCAGAGAACAATAGGGAGTAGGAGAGTGAGAGGTAAGTAGGAGGACCGCAGACTGCTACTAACCATACACGGCTCATGCCAAGCTCTTAACTTTTATTCAAGTAACTGTCTCACAATAAACTCCATCGACCCCAATCTACCACGTTCATCATCCCACTTAATATACGAAAAGGATAGCGGAACAGAGAAGGCCTCTCGTGAGGTCAGTCTGTACAGACATCACTCCTGGCGTTCTTGATTTAGCTAGCAGTACCCACCTGTTGTGAGCATTGTCACAGAGTTTAGTGACCTGTGATAGTGCTAGTGTGTTGAAGTGCCCAGTGATAGCACTGTGCTACCTTTGTGTGAATTTGTGTGTGATGGCTTCCCCTATGGAGGGTTGTATCACTGATGCAGGTTTTGAGAAGGACTACCTTGAGTAGAAGAACTTCTCAAACTGAAGCGGGAGGTACAGGGTCTTAGGCAGGAGAAGTCAGAAATGAGGGAACTGTTGGAGGAAATGTTGGAGGAGAGAGAAAAAAAGGCTGTAGGTTGGACACTTGTCCACATGGGTGCAACGAAGTTCACCCTCAAGACACAAGTGGAGATAAAGACTACAAATGCATTCGACGCATTAAAAGACCATTGTGAAAGGTAGGCAGAGAATGAAGCAGGGGAGAAGGACTGTGAGAGAACTTCCTGTACAAGTAAGTATAAGGAGATCAAGAAAGGTAAGAAAAATGTAGCCATTGTTGGAGACTCCCATGTAAGATATGTAAACAGGGCAAAGTATACTCCACTCACTAAACATGTGTTTTCCGGGGGCCTGGGTGGGTAATGTGATAGAAAAAAATTCAAATATCGTGAAGGATTGTGGAGACAAACCCACTGTGTGCCTCTGTGTAGGAGGCAATGATATTGGTAGGCATAAGACTGAGGTACTATGGCAGCAATAGAAGGTGATACTGGAGAAGGTTAGGGAGAGGGGAGAGACCCCTGTCGTGCTCGGTGTTTTGCCTAGGAGAGAAGTTGGGAGGGAATGGTTGAGCAGGGCGATAGGTTTTAATTGCCTCCTTTAAAGGTATTGCAAAGATAATGCAATACTTTCATTGACAGCTATGACCGGTTTTATGGATGGAGTTCCATGTATAGTTGGGATGGGACTCATCTCAGTAGGCAGGGAGTTACTGTTTTAACTGGAGTAATAGATAGGGCATTAGAGGAGTTTTGTTGAGGCTGAGAATTAGCTGTACAGGAAGTTGCAGCAACTACACTCAAAAATCATTATTATCAAGTTTGGATAGATGCATCAAGACATGCAAAAGTAAAAACAACAGCTTAACCATCAGTGTAGAAACATCCATTCAGGCAACCCAAAATGAGCAGGCAATGGCAGAGGGCAGGAAAAGCGATGATAGAGGGGCGACAAGCGATAGTACAAAAAATTGTTATACTAGTAAAGAGTTTCCCAGTTATGAACAAAATTTAAATAACTAAGTCTCAAGGTAGAGGTATAACTACTCGTAATAATCAGAAAGTGTACTACACAAACAGGAGTTTACGAAATAAAATGGATGAACTGAGGGCTTTAATTTGTACAGAGAAAATAGACATTCTCATTATTAGTGAAACTTGGATGAATACAGACACTCGAGAATTTCTAGCAGAAAAATCATATAAAGGGCTCTAATATTTTTGTGTCTAACCGTCTGGGAAGAAAGGGGGACGGGGTAGTTATTTATGTAAAGGATTCATTAAACTGTTACAATGAAGCAGACATTAAAGTATATAGGGACACCGAAAGTGTCTGGGTTGAAATCAGTAACAACAGGGAGAATTTAGTCTTATGGTCCGTCTATTTTATGAGGAGCGTTTGGTCGTTGTCCCTCTTGGGGAGTCCCCGTCCCACAGTGGTGCCATACTTTGTACTGGGCAACTTAATCGGATTAGGGAAAAGACGCTAATGACAACTCTCCCTCCCAGCACACCACTCTCTCTCCTCTCTATCTCTCTCTGCATATAGAAATTGCACTTTATATAGATTTATTACTATAAAAAGTCTATACACTTTTATGAAAATTTAGAATTTTAGGAAAAGCCTCCAGACCGACTGTTTGTCTGTCTTGTTGCGCTCTTATTCATTCCCTTTCTCCATGACCTTTCCCCCTACTCTCTGTTTCTGTCTGTCTGTCTGTCTCTAACATTATTTTTTATTATAGACTGTGATTTTCTCCCTAAAGTGTGAGGTTTATTTGTCGTTTATAATTTAGATTTATTTTCCACACCACCTTTGAGGTCCTCTGTTTGCCTTCTCTTCTACAAAATACTTATTTACGTTGTAAATAAGTTCTTTTTCTCTACTGTGGAGCAAACGAGAGCGAGTAGCAGGAGTAAGAGCATCCATCTCAGGTGGCGGCCAGAGTGGAAATTACCTGGATTAACACGGTCACTCTACCCTTACAAGCGTGGCAACGTTGGAAAGCAACGGTGCCAAGTGTTGTGGTATTTATAAAAAGTAATTGTTATTAAATGAAAAAAAAAAAAAGAGGCATTTATAACACTATATAGCCTCATTAAAGAATTACATATACTGTAAATAAGCTTAATTTAGATGTAGTAAATAGCTGACATGAGACAAGAGGTGTACATGTTTGGCAAGAGGCGGCCTAGGAAATTCCCAAGAGGGACATCGCCCAAACGCTCTTCATAAAATAGACGGACCATAGGAGCTATTTACATTTCTCCAAAATTAAATAGGGCAGATAGTAAATACCTTTGGGAGGAAATTAGGAAAGCATCACAGTCCTGCTTAGTAATAATTGTAGGGACTCTTAATCTGCCAAGGACTGATTGGCGAAATTAGACAGGGGATGCAGAATCAGAGGATTTTCTAACGGTAGTACATGGTAATTTCCTTTATCAGTATATCAGGGAGCCCACCAGAGGTAATAATATACTAGATTTGGTTTTAGTTAATAAAGAAAATGTCATTAGTGATATAGAGGTTGGTGGACGACTTGGTAATAGCGATAATGAAGAAATTAAGTTCAAATTTATTTGGGATGTCTGTTCCACTGAAAATACCTCCACCGTTCCTAATTTTCGTCTAGGCGATTTCAATGATTAAGAGCTTATTTTAGAATGCTATTCCATAGGAAGAACAGCTATTTTAGGAAATGCCAGATCAACGGGGAACCCCAGGTCATAGGTGAGGGGCAGGAAACGGGTGGGAATGTGCACCAGGTCTCTGGGGAAGGTCAGGTCTTAGGTGGGAGTGTAGTTCACGTGACGGGGATTCTCAAGTCCAGTACCAAGCAGACGTTTGGCCAGTGAGAAATATAACGAGTTAGTAAATATAATACACGGAGGCAAAGATAGATATGTCCCTTCAAAACCATTTTGAACGAATAATTGAGAGCCAAGATGGTTAATCCTTCGTTAGTCCTGTGGGGTATTCAAACGTGGTTAGTCTGGTGGGGTGTTACAACAGCCCAATACAAAAATACATGCAGTGTTACTAACATGTAAAATATATTCATGCTGCCACTTCAGCCTCTCACTGCAAATCACTAATGAAAACTCTGAATGCCTTGTGGGTGGTGTTTATTAATTTATAATAATAAAATACAAAAAAATATAATATTAGTAAAAAAATAACAAATGGACTCATATCTCATTTGTCAGGTAAAAACGCACAGGAAAAGACATTTTGTGATTTATAAAATCAATATAATGATAAACAATATGCAAAAATAAGATAAAAAAGCAATCTGTATCACAATATGATCTAAATGGTTAGTTTGATGGGATGACTGGACACCCCAGGGGGGGGGGGAAGTGCCCCTCTCTCTCACTACAGCAGAGGCAGGACTAAAGTCACATGCTCCCTCCTCTCACTGAATCAGGAGAGTACTGGAACGGAGAGAAATATTTAAATTATCGACTAGGAAATATGTGCTTTTAAAAAAATTTGGGGTGCCAAAACACCCCACCTGACTAACGAAGGCTTAAACAACAGATTAAAATGGCTCATAAGCCAAAGGAAAGGAATATATACTGTAGAAAAATAAAACGTGGAGAGGAACACTAATGTAACTGGTACGCGATTTTAAACTGAGAATAAAGAGGAAGATACAGAAAGCAAAGAGATGTTATGAAATTTAGGTTGCTGGTGAATCGAAAGAAAACCCCAAGGGTTGTTATCAAATGTTCCGTACGAAAAATAAAGATAGGATATAAATGATCTAGACTTAGGAGTCAATAGCAGCATCAGCAAATTTGCCGACGATACAAAAATAGGGCGTATCATTAACTCGAATGACGATTGGCACAACTTACAAAAAGACCTCGATACATTGTCCAAATGGTCTAAAACTTGGCAAATGGAATTTAACGTTGAAAAATGTAAAGTACTTAACGTAGGCAAGACCATTTGAGACACTAAATACAGCTTAGATAACAAAGAAATTAGCAAATCGGAATGCGAGAGAGATCTAGGAGTTATGATTAGTAACGACCTTAAACCAAGGCAACATTGTATTAATGCGAGAAATAAAGCAAATAGGGTCCTATGATTTATTTCGAGAAGCGTGACCAATAGAAAATTTAAAGTAATACTGAAACTTTATCTAGCAGTAGTAAGGCCACATTTAGACTACGCAGTACAATTTTGGTGTCCTTACTATAGAATGGATATTAACTCGTTAGAAAATGTACAGAGAAGAGTGACAAAAATGATACATGACGTCCGGAACCTGTCATATGAAGACAGACTGAAAAGACTAAGTCTGCATTCGCTAGAGAGGCGTAGAGTAAGGGGAGACTTAATTGAGGTGTTTAAGTGGATGAAGGGTATAAATAAGGGAGATATTAGCAAGGTACTTAAAGTGAGCATACAGGATAGAACTAGAAATAATGGTTTCAAACTAGAAAAATTCCGTTTCAATACGGAAATAGGTAGAAATTGGTTTGGTAATAGAGTAGTAGACGAATGGAATAAGCTACCTAGTAAAGTAGCTGCTGCCTCTTCCATTGAGAGTTTCAAGCATAGGCTAGATAAGCATATGACAAATAAGGGGTGGATATAGAAAAAAGAAGATCTTATAACCAATACTAATTCATAATTTTTCCTTTTCAGGTTACACTATGACAGTCTCTATTCTCCTTTCACACATTCCTGTAAAATGTCCACGCCAGTTTTTCTGTACTGCGTGGTGTTCTTTCTGACTTTTTCCTGCCGGCTTCAGCTGGAGGGTTTGGAGGGCGGGGGAGAGCCTTCCTCTTTGCTATCCTTATCTCATTCTAGTAGTTCAGTTACTCTTCTAGGAGCTGCCTAGCATGGGCCAACCGGCCTACTGCAGTTATCCTCTCTTCTTATGTTCTTATGTTCAATCAGAACAGAATGAGGTGACATTATCAGTGAAGATCAAGAAAATGTGCTCCATCCTAAATAATTATTTCATACCAGTGTTCACTATGGAAAATCTAGACCTGGTCCCTCAAGCAGCAAATGTTTACGATGATAATATGGCAAAAATTCTTCGTAATATAACCATTAGTAAGGAGGACGTAATGAATGAAATTAATTAGTTAAAACCTCAAAAATCGCCAGGTCCGGATGATATATATGCAAAAATTATAAAAGAAACCAAAGATGAATTATGTAAGCCGCTTTGAACGGTATTTAACTGGGTGACCACCTGGTGAAGAGCTTACAGACACAACGGGCTAAGCAAAGCACCTTCAGGAAAGGCTGGTATGTCATCAAGTGCGAGGAGCCCTCGAATTTTCAGGAGAGGTGATGAAGTGCAAGTATGATGCCTAGGCAAGTGAGGTGAGCTTCAAGGAAGGTGAACAAGTTTGGTTATACAATTCTCATCGAAAGAAGTGACAGTCACCGAAGCTGCAGAGCCCATGGGACGGGCCTTACAATACGTTGGACCACCTATCAGACGTAACATATCAGATTCGGGGAGACAGGAAGTCGCGCCCAAGGGTGGTACACGTGAACCGTCTGTGACAGTACCATGGGCCAGGACAGTACAGCTGGGACGTCTCCGAGGATTCGTGCTTTCCCCCAGCAGAAGATGTTGAGGAGGACCAAGGAGATGAAGTGCAAGAGAATGGTGAGAGTTTCCCAAGGGAAGAAGTGCATCAGGAAGAGGACCAAGACCTTTCAAGAGTGGACTGTGTGGGGGAGCAAGGACGGTGTCAGAAGCGGCATAGAAGAAGACCTGATAAGCTGAAGGATTATTTTGTGTATAGTATGCTGTTTCATTAAGATTAAGGTTTGTGTTTGTAGTTTTGTTGGGACGACAAAGAACTAGGGAGGGGGTAGTGTTAAGAAGCGAGATTAGCCAGTTAGGTAGCCAAGATTTTTCTTAACATTTCCTGATGTTTACAGTAGCTAGTTCCGGTACGAGTCAGTTACCAATTTGCCTGCTGTTTGTAAGCGTAGTTGTTTCATAGGTTGTGCATTGGTTTTTGTGCCCTTTTTCTTTATAGTGTTTTATTTAAGTAATTGGTTGTTAAATTATGTAATTTAAGTTTGTATGGTAAATGATTAAGAGTGTTATGTAAAGTAATACGACTTTAGCCTGCTTTGATATCTCCGAGTTGGCAACTGTTGTTCTCGTAGCAGGTAGAAGTTTCTCGAATAATGCAAGCTTATAAAATGATGGGGTGGAAACTATTTTAAGTTGTCAGTTTTCAGTTCAGCTTGAGTGTAGTGTAGTGCTGTTAGTGAAGTTTGTGAAGTGTTGCTGGCAAGCATTAAGTGTAACTACTGTTAGTGAAGATTATTTTCGGTACTTATGAAAACAGTGAAGTGTTGTCAAGCATTAACTGTAATAACAGCGAATCGTTGTCACGCATTAAGTGTAATATCAGTTAATAAAGTTTGTATAGCTCCAGAGCTTGTGAGAACAGTGAAGTTGGAAAGCATTAAGTGGAGTTATTTGGAAAATAAAGACAGTGATATTTAAGAAGCCTGTGTTTATATTGGCCTCAGCTGATCTTTTGTGCTGTACATCTAAAGGCTGGCCATTGGAAGAACAACTCACCGGGCAACGTCCTTCCTGTACTGAACTACTGCTGTTGCAGCCTGTGGCAGTTTGGGATGAGGACGTACCATTATTATTATTATGATTATTATTAATTATTATTACTGTTGTTATTATTAATGTATATGCATGCTGAAAGAAAACGTTCGTGTGAAGGCACGTCTTCTTGACCGAGGTCTAACGAGGTACTCTACAAGGTCTAATCATTTCCAGCTAAAAATGGGACCTCTCCATGCATGATGTCACGTGGTACCCGAGCCCGCCTCTCCAGCAGGGTTAATGAGGTCAGCTGGACTTCGACTCCAACTGGGTCAAGTTCCTCAGTTCCTCCTGACTTTTTACTCCAAGTGAGGAAAATGGCGTGCTGTGCAGTTTATGGGTGCACATCCTTGAAACGTAAAAACACGGAAAATAGAAAAATATACTTATGTCATTTCCTGAAGGATGAAGAATTGAAAAAAAGGTGGATTTATCTTTCTGGTCCTATAGATAGGACTAAGGTCAACAATTCATTCGTCTACAGTCTACATTTTGAGCCCGATGCCTACAAGAAACAACTTCAGTATGAACTCTTGAATGTTCCAGTTCTACTTGAGGATACTGCAGTCCCAACAACTTACAGAGGCTGAAAGGTAAGCTTACAGTGTTACCATACTGTTTGTGTGTGTGTGTGTGTGTGTGTGTGTGTGTGTGTGTGTGTGTGTGTGTTTTATGGTGCATGTAGCATGGTGGACTGTGGTGTGGTGTATTGTGGTATGGTGTGTTCAGTGGTATAGTGTGGTGTATTGTGGTATGGTGTGTTCAGTGGTATAGTGTGGTGTATTGTGATATGGTGTGATGTACTGTGGTGAGATGTAGTGTGGTGAAGTGTACCTAGGTATGGTGTTGTGTAGTGCAGTGACGTGAGGCATACTGTGATGTGGTGTACAATGACGTAAAGCTTACTTAGTCTGATCTGAGAAGAGATGAGCCTTAAGCTTTTTAAAGCTGGCAGCTGCCTTGTTATCCAAGTACATTTATTATTGATGATGCAAATAAACTTGTGTGGATTAATTTAATATCGGGGCCGTATAAAGTTTATTAGGTGGTCTAGACATGTTCGAAATTGTTAATTCTCGGACCAAATCAAAACACATCCAGGCGAAGTTTTACAAATACCTTACTCTCTTCTCACCCATGTTTAGGGAAAATAAGGTAAATGATGTCATTACGGCAGTAGTTTGTAAAATATAACCTAGAAAAACATCCTTAATGGAAAAGAAAGAATGGTACAAATGGTGATGAAATCAGATATGTGTAACTTCACATACTCAGCTTATCAAGTTTAAAATACTGAAACTATAAATTGGGAAGCAATCAAAAACAATATTAGTATCAACTACAATGCAGTTATATTACAACGCTGACAATGGCAACAAAGCAAGTTAGCAAACTGTGGTAAATTGTTGTAATTACCCATCCACTTTACTTGTTTTCTCTGCACCCCGGAAAAGGGTATCGCCTGACGTCGCAAAGATGCATTGGGAGGCAAAATGATCAGATCTGTTCTGATTGGACCTTGTTCTTGAGAAGCACGTGTTTGGCTAGCTTTCTGTGCTGAAAAAATCAGTTCATGTGAAACAGGCCTAACGATGGGAGATTCGTAACCAAGGGTCCAATTTGCAACCAAGAGGCCATTTCGTAACAAAAGGTTTAATTTGTAACCAGGGAGCCGACTCGTGGCCATTAGGGAGATTCGAATCCAAGAGGGAGATTTGTAACCAAGTGGCCGACTTGTCCCCAAAGTGTCGACTTGTTAATCAAAGGATAAACTCGAGACCAAGGAGTCTACTCGTTACTAAGGGCCTGACCAATAACACTGTGTACCAAACTTAAACCAGTGTTTTGTTTATGTTGAATTTTACGCTATTTCTGATCAATGTCAATGCGTAGAATCTGAATATGCAATTTGTTTTCGTGTAAATCTATAGTGCCAGGAATTATGCAACAACACATGTATCAAACAAGGACAAGAACTGCAACTTGTTACCATTTTGAGGATGTTGAGAATGTCAAAGAATTTGTATATTTCTGGGTGCATATTATGAATATAACTAGAAAGTTACCAAACAGTAACATCACAAAGAATACAGGGCACATGGTATGTAGAAATGCACTTTTGATCTTGACTTTCTTCTGTACTGTAGCTGTGATGACAATCGCGCATCAATCTCCAAACATAATCACCCAACATTACCTCGTTCCACCTGCCCTGGTATCTGGTTTCCATCAGCAGGATGTCCTGGTGGAACTGTTTGCCATGCTCCTCGCTGATGACACCCAAGCTGCATTTGAAGAAATCAAGGTGGGAATGCAGATAATGCAATTTGATTGACATTCTGCATCCAAGCCAATGGAATGTGCCGATCGGGTCATCGACGAGCTGTGCAGAATCTGGTCTCCTCTGGTTCCCAAGAACACTTTCCACAACCCCTCTGAACGCATTCCAAGCGCTCTCTTCATCATCGGCCATTTTACCCCGGAGTTCACGGCTTGCAAGCATTCTTCGAACTTGCAGCCCGGTGAATATGCCAGCCGTCACATTTGCCACGCTCAGCTAGGGAAACATTGATGGGATATGCAGAAATGCATCGCCGTCCTTGTCAATGACTTTCACGAATTGTTTCACAAGACCAAGTTTTATGTGTAGCGGTGGAAGCACCGCTCCACATCAGTGGAGCTCTCAGAACGTTGCGCAAGCATGGCGTGAGACTCTTCCTGAGAGGCCAGTCTTTCCTCACGAAATGTTCTGCATCACTCCGGCTGTCCCACAAACATAGAAAAACATGAGTACTTAGCATTACCGCCTTGCATTCCAAGTAGGAACGAAATCATTTTGAAATCCCCACAAACCTCCCAATTCTGATTTGGGTATACTTGATCGTTGTCAGACAAATCTTCACATTCTCATAACCTTCTTTCATTTCCACAGAATGTGCAAATGGAATTGATGGGAGTTCATTGCCGTTATGCAAAAGTACAGCTTTTAGGCTCTTCACGGGACTGTCTATGAAGAGTCACCATTCTGAGACCTAGTAATCAACTCCCATGTTTTGGAACAAACCCCTAACATCAAAACAATAACACAATGAGTATTTTTTTTCCACAAATTTTGAAGAAGGATGCAAACATGCCGTAGCGATTCCAATAATTCAACTTGCAGCTGGGATCCAACAAGTTTCTTTCACTTAGATGTGGTGCCAGCAGCTCAGCATTGAATTTGGTGAGTCCTAAATCTCGGACCAAATCATCCAGTTCTTGCTGACTGGGAAAGAATGGAGTGTCACCGGAACATTCTCCAACATACAATTCATCACCATTTTCCCCTCTGTCACTGATGATGTCCTCATGGACAGAGACAACTTCCGTGTCTGCAGGAGGGACAGATATCGCCAGATGATCGTTGTGAGGTACCGGAGAGATCAAAGAAGGCAAATTTGGATATACAATGTTCTTTCTGCCCCTAACGCTCTTCGCACCATGCACTGTATATCAACCATGCAAAAAATAACAATCACTGTGGTGATTCGAAGGCTCTTGCCACACTATCGGAACTACGAAAGGCATCTTCTTTCTTGCTCATCTTAGCCAAGCTTCGAGCACAGAGCGACAGCTACCACAAGTGTAGTGCGGAACCCATTCCTTATCTTGATCGCCTATTGCCATGCCAAAATATGCTTTCTATGCACGAGCAAATTTGGTATCAAGGTGGATTTTGTGTCTGATCATCTCTGGTCCAATATATATTCTCCACATACATAACAAAATGTATCGGCTGACAGCTTGCAAGAACGTCTGCTGGTCATTTTCATCAACAGAAATGCTTTCAGGAACAGCTCATAAACATGTCAACCAACCACACCAGCAACGTGAGACTAGCTCATCGAATGAACTGACTTGATCCGCAGTTGCATGACGGAATAATGGTAATATTAGCGACATCTGCATGGAAGCAGATGGTGTGTGTGTGTGTTTGTGTGTGTGTGTGTGTGTGTGTGTGTGTGTGTGTGTGTGTGTGTGTGTGTGTGTGTGAAGCTATACAGTACATCAGCCATCACATCGGCACACAGTAACAAGACTGGAAATAAACAATTGCCAATTGTTGACAAACACCTAGAGATAGCCAAACAAAACATACGTCATTGTTATCAGCGTGGAAAACTGAGTCTAACAAGACCAAAGAAATTGAATAAACAAATTCTTTATTATATAGTGTTATAAATTCATTGCGATAACAAGGGGTAAATGAGAACATTGTAAAACTGCTCGAAAACATATATAAAGAGGGAACTGCTACACGTATATTCCATAAAGACTTTTTAAAAATTATGATTGAGAAGGGCGTACGTCAGGGAGATATAATTTCACCAAAAAATTTTTACAGCATGCCTAGGAAGTACTTCCAGAATGCTAGACTGGGAGAACAAAAGAGTAAACATAGATGGAGAAAAGCTAAACCATTTAAAATTTGCAAACGACATTGTCCTACTCTTAGAACACAGTATTGACATTGCAAGAAATGTTAATTGACCTGAAAAGAGAAAGTCTCAAAGTACGGCTAAAGATGAAGTGGAGTAAAACTTAAGTAATGTTTAATCCACATACACCAGAGAGAGTCATCAGAATAAGCGAGGAAATTCTTTTAGAAGTCAAGGAGCACAGTTACTTGGGGCAATTACTAAAATCAACGAAAGCCCATGATGGCTAAGCTGACCAGAATTCCGCTTTTGGGCGGGACTGTCCCGGTTTTTAGACGTCTGTCCCGCTTTTTAAATTGTAACTAGAATGTCCCGCTTTTTGAGCAAATTATCTTAAATGTCCCACTTTCAGAAAATTACAATTGCATTAGATATAACATGACCTTATTTAGAAAAATTATGCATAATTCTAACCAAATGAAATACCTAATTGTTAATTTCAAATCTGTAATACTCACTAGCTGGTAACTTTGGTCGGCCCATTCACTGTACCGTACGGTATTGCTCGGAGAGTCGGAGTGTTAGGACTCCATATTATAATTACAAATCATAATAGATAAATAGATAGACAGATAGATAGAGAGACAGATAGAAGCAGGAAGTCAGATGATGAGAAGGTATTGTGTCTGCGAGAATCGAGCAATGCTAAACATGCTTACACACTCTTAACTCAAGGAATACTTTATAGGCACACGACAGTGCATCGTGGACATACACACATACTCACACACAGGTTTCTGGAACTTTCCAACCACAGTGTAACACACGTGACACGACCCCTGTTTCACCAGAATTTAGGAAAGAGAGCTCAGAAGGAGACAGGCCATAGAACAGGCAGGTAGTAGGGAGAAAGGCTTAGCAACTTGGAAGAGGAAGAGAGAGAGCGAGACAGGGAGGTAGCCAGCGGGACTCTACTTAATTTCACTCGTGTGTGAGAGACTTTGTTAATATTTCCAAGACAAATAAAAATAGTCCCATACTATTCTTTACCTCTCCTGTCATTGCATGACAAATGGGAACCAAGATTATCTACTTACAAACAACTCAAGTATAACAACCGCTTGTCCACAAGTCTAATAGATAACTTCTCTACAAGTTTATACAAAGTCTTTTATGATATTTGGTGGTCAGCCGAAAGTACAGACCTCGTCTTCGAATCAACAGTGAATTTCTACAAAAGCAGGCGACACTCTACAAGATTAGCTTCAGTTCTACAATGAATTCCTACAAAATACAAGCCCACGAGTGTACAATTGATTCTTCATTATGAAGAGTGAAAAAAAAAACCTCTCACAACCAACAACTCACAACCAGCTCCTGACAGTATTCTCTCCAACCCCCCCTCCGTCTCCACGATCATCACGCTGATTTAGAAGTGATCACACGACGTCTTGCCAGTAGTTTAACAAAGTACTGATACAATCATGCAATTTCTACGACGAACCAACGATCTACAACCATCTACAATCAACTACAAGTAACAACTTATAATCTTGTACACGCACCTACAAGCAGCGGCAGTCTTCATCCCACAATGAGTAAATCACAAGAAAAAAGGACCGAGAATACATCAAGAAAGAAAAAACAAAATAAACAAACGAAGAGTGAGATATGACTCACAACTCACAACCACCAGACCTCACCCTCCTCTCTCTGCTACATCCACCCAACCTCCACCGCTGACGCAGGAGTGAAGAGGTCAAGACGACGAAGCAAATACCAAGTCCATATTCACAACTCATCTTACTCACTCATCTTCACTCAAGTTACTCATCGTTACTCATTCACTCACCACAGCTACCAGTGTGGGAAGTCAACGTCACCATAAGTGGTTGCTGAAACGACAACACGTCAATCAACCCGGGAAGAACAACGCTATCACCACGTGCAACACCACTCACACCATTCCCACCACGGTAAAAAATTAGTGAGTTACATAGTTACTTCATTCATACGATACACAGTGATAGACAACACATTTTGCACAAACATATAGAACCTGCTGTATAGTTACAACTTAAATTCATATATCTACTTCAATTATCTGCATAACTCAAACACTAAATAATCACCAACAATAAATATTCTACACTGTATATATTCATTCATTTATTATGGCATTTATTTACTACCAACGAGTGTTACCGTTTATACCTACATAAAATACGTGTTTCATACATACAGCTATACATTATTTCATCTACAAAGTGATAAAGAAAATATACCATCACAGTTACTCAGTGAGCGATTAAAAGAACTGTATTAAACATTTATTAATTAAAGCTACCTAGTGGAAACAGACAAATTAAGTTACAAGGAAAACCAGAGAAAAAAAAAATGGCCAACACAAATGACGTTAGCAAGAATGAACATCAACACAATCGTGAAGACAATGATTTCCACACAGTGCTGACACATATATTGCCCACGATAGGTACAAGTGAAGAACAAGTCAGTGTATATAGTTAATACTGTATATAGTGTATATATATTTTTTTATATAAAATAACAAAATATGGGGCTTATAATATCATTTTCAGTAATATCTGTGCAATATAAAGTAAACCTTAACTCGCGGTGTCCCGTCGACGTACTTCCACGTCCTCACGTTTTGTCACTGCCAATCCCGTTGACGTACTTCAACGTCCTGCAATTGCAAGGTTCATAATTTCCACAATTTTCAAAATTCGCGCCAGATTTTCGATTCGCCCACCTACCCGAGCCTCCCCTACCTGCCGCCAGGCGGGCAGCGTCCCAGACCCTGCGTGACCCGCGCTTGCCCTTGTCTCGGTCACTCACCTGTTAGCAGTGACCCAGGTCAGACATGGCGCGGAAAGGTCTCTCAGACGACGAAATAGCATCCGCCCTGGAGGCCTTCACTGGAGATAGTGATTCTCCACTTGATGATGATGTGGTGGATCGAGATTACATCCAGCCAGAGGAAGAAATAACAAGCAGTGATGAGGAGGTCCCTTCGCTCCGGAAAAAGCGGTATGTGACATATCGTAAGGCAAGGGAAGGCCAGCCTGCACCCTGACCACCTGCACGGACCTCTCTCCATCCCCTAGAGAGAGATTCTGATGAGGACGAGGACGAGGACGAGGACGGCGGCTTAGAACGTGATGTTGCCTCGTGGTTAGGGAACGAAAAAATCTCACCCCGAGGATCAGAAGGTGGGGCGAGAAGGCAAATAAGGTATGGTCCTAGTGTTTTGTCTGGGGAAGGCGAAAGTGGTGTGGTGGGAGTGCGGGGTGAAAGGGAAAGTGGTGTGGCGGGAGCGTGGGGTGAAAGGGAAAGTGGTGTGGCGGGAGTGCGGGGTGAAAGGGAAAGTGGTGTGAGGGAGGCAGCATGAGCACGTTGTGCACATAGGCCTAGGGGAGAGGAGGTGGAGCCACTCCTCAGCACGTCTTTCGCCACACAATATTCCCAAACTTCCTCCCCACAGCCCCATGATGTGGGGAAAGGAAGGAAAGGGAAGGGAAAGGGTAAAGGAAAAGGGAGAGGGAAGAGAAGTGCGAGTGATGAAAGGCGCCGCTCTCCACCTCCTCAACCTCCCCCACCACCACCAATGTTGCGTTGTGCCTTCAGCCATGTTTCAGAGAGTACCATAACTTCCTACACTACTGAAACTGTGTGGGATGGCGATATGACGCTCAGTATAATGGTAAGGCCAGTCAGTATTTTCTAAGTCTTATATAAAGTTGAAACAGGTGTAATGTTTGCAGGAAAGTAATGTATAAGTTGAGAAATAGTGTAAGTTGAAAGAAGTGATATCAAAACTACACCCACTGTGTAAATCTGCGAAAATATGACGCTCAGTATAACACTCTGGTCAGTAAATATGTGATAGCAAGAATATAAAGTAGAAACGGGTGTAATGTTAGCAGGAAAGTAACGTATAAGTTGAAAAATAGTGTAAGTTGTAACAAATGATGTCACGAGTACACCCACTGTGTAAATCTGCGAAAATATTACGCTCAGTAGAACATTCTGGTCTGTAAGTATGTGATAGGAATGATATAAAGTGGAAAAGGGTGTAATGTTAGTAGGAAAGTAATTTATAAGTTGAATACTAGTGTAAGATGAAACAAATGATATCGCGATAACACTCACTGTGTAAATATGCGATAATATGACACTCAGTAGAATAGTAAGTTCTCCTATTATGTGATAGCAATTATATCAAGTGGAAACATGTGTAATGTTAGTGGAGAAGTATTATATAAGTACAAAAATAGGTTGTAAGTTGAAATAATACTCATAGCGACTTCACCCTCTGTGTTATTATGCGCTATTATTACGCTAAATATTTACGTAAGGCCTGAAACTATCTCAAAACAGTTCTCTAAAGTGGAAAAGTGTATAATGTTATTAGGAAAGTATTATGTAAGTTGAAAAAAACACAATACGAGTTGAAACAACAGTCACAGCGAGTTCACTCACTACGTAAATAAGCGCTAACATTACGCTAAATGTTATCGAAAGCCCTGTGAATACGTAAAAACAGTTCTATAAAATGTAAAATGGTATAATGTTATTGGAGATGTATTATGTAAGTAGAAAAAATGATATGTATCATGATTCAGCAATGTTAGCGATTCATCGTGAACAGTTTGGCCGATTTCGCTCGGTTCGCCCGATGGTACAATGCTTATTTCACCTTTATTTTTGTATAAAATCCAATTTACTCTTGTATCACATGTTTTTATGTTTGTAATAAATACATATCTACTTACTTTCATTGGTTTCCCAGACTTATAATACCATAGAAAACGTGAGAGCCTCAGACCACCTACAGAGAACACGGTACCAGGTGTGACGAAGGTATACCTGTTTAGGCAACTTATGGACCCTGGTGAACACTTTCTTCATGATTGACCATTGTTTCTGACCAAAAGCGAAAGTTTTAGCAAAAAAAAATTTGGGTCCAAAAATGGTCGGGATTGGGGGGTACCAGTGGTGAAAAAGTGGTCGGGACGGGGCCGGTTAAAAAAGGGTCCCTAGGAAATTAGCCAGCAATTATGCAACCATGAACAGCACAGAAAAAGCGTACATAAGCGAAGAAAAACAAACTATAGAAAATCAATACATAAAAAAAAAAAAAAAAAATAGAGTAAGTTCACATAACAAACAAATGAAAATAAGTGTAAGTGTGCTACAAATGCCAAAATACCACATAAACTCCTTCTATAAGTGAAACAAAAAACAAACTGTAGTCTCCTCAAGCAAGTGGCATGGCACATCATCACATAAACTCCTTCTATAAGTGAAATAAAAAGCAAATTGTTGTCTCCACAAGCTAGTGGCATGGCACATCATATCGTCGACCGCAGCATGACCGGATTCAATGTCAGGAATGCAATTATTACAATTATGTAACTACAAACGATATGTAACAATTATGTAACGACAAACGATTGCATTATGTTACACTTGCTACAATTATGTAACTACAAACAATATGTACCAATTATGTAACAGTTGCATTAACAAGATGTAACTTTCATGTAACTTTAACTACAATTATGTAACTACAAACAATATGTAACAATTATGTAACAGTTGCATTAACAAGATGTAACTTTTATGTAACTTTAACTACAATTATGTAACTACAAACAATATGTAACAATTATGTAACAGTTGCATTAACAAGATGTAACTTTTATGTAACTTTAACTACAATTATGTAACTACAAACAATATGTAACAATTATGTAACAGTTGCAATAACAAGATGTAACTTTTATGTAACTTTAACTACAATTATGTAACTACAAACAATATGTAACAATTATGTAACAGTTGCATTAACAAGATGTAACTTTTATGTAACTTTAACTACAATTACAAGGCCAACACAATTATGTAACAGTTGCATTAACAAAATGTAACTACAATTATAAGGCCAACACAATTATGCATTACCACAATATTATGTAACAATTCATAAAATGTTACAATTATGTATTACCACAATATTACTACAATATTATGTAAAGTCATACAATTATACCACAATTCTGTATTACCAGAATCATCTTACAAGTTAGGTGAAATATTAGACATTACTAAAGGGATAACTCAATATGTAATGTGAACCTAGCAGTATTGCCATTGCACAATTATATGCGTACGTCTGTTGTACATGCACGTCTTACAAAGTGTCATACAACAACCATTGCATTTGTTCAATTATGTATACAACTTCTTTAAAATGTAATATCTTGATCATTACAATTTACTATAAATATTATATGTATACAATATTATAATCAATATTATATACTAATAGATTTGCATATGTCAATGATAATTGCTGTCGGAGGACCTTCAGCTGCGCGGCCGAGCATATGTTAGGACTCCATATTATAATTACAAATCATAATAGATAAATAGATAGACAGATAGACAGAGAGACAGATAGAAGCAGGAAGTCAGATGATGAGAAGGTATTGTGTCTGCGAGAATCGAGCAATGCTAAACATGCTTACACACTCTTAACTCAAGGAATGCTTTATAGGCACATGACAGCACCTCGTGGACATACACACATACTCACACACAGGTTTCTGGAACTTTCCAACCACAGTGTAACACACGTGACACGACCCCTGTTTCACCAGAATTTAGGTAAGAGAGCTCAGAAGGAGACAGGCCATAGAACAGGCAGGTAGTAGGGAGAAAGGCTTAGCAACTTGGAAGAGGAAGAGAGAGAGCGAGACAGGGAGGTAGCCAGCGGGACTCTACTTAATTTCACTCGTGTGTGAGAGACTTTGTTAATATTTCCAAGACAAATAAAAATAGTCCCATACTATTCTTTACCTCTCCTGTCATTGCATGACAAATGGGAACCAAGATTATCTACTTACAAACAACTTAAGTATAATAACCGCTCTTCCACAAGTCTAATAGATAACTTCTCTATAAGTAACTACAAAGTCTTTATGACAGGAGTTCGTATGAGACCTTAGTGTTTGATTAGCAGCCTCAGAGTGAGGTGTAGCTCAGCAGCGGTCGCTGTCACTCCACATAAGTCAATTTATATATATATATATATATATATATATATATATATATATATATATATATATATATATAGATAGATAGATATAGATATAGATACACACACACACACACACACACACACACACACACACACACACACGCACGCGCGCTCGCAAGTGTCCCGCTTTTAGCTCCAATAAATCTGGTCACCTTAATGATGGCGAGATGAAAAGGCGCATTACATTTGGATGGAGAGCTATTGGTAAACACAGAGACATTATGAAAAGTTGCTTGCCAATATGAATGAAACGAAAAGTATATAACAAGTGTATAAATCTAGCTATGACGTACAGTTGTGGGACCTGGAAAGTAACAAAAACGATGGAAAATACACTAATCTGTTCTCAGAGCGCAATGCAAAGGTCAATGTTGGGAATATCTTTAAGAGACAGAAAACGATCAACTTGGGTGATCAGCTTAGGTGCACTTGACATCTCAAAGGCTTTCAATCGGGTCTGGCATATCTCTTTAATTTCCAGACTGCCCTCTTACGGTTTCTGTCCTTTCTGTTCCTTCATCTATAGCTTCCTTTCTGGTCGTTCTATAGCTACTGTTGTAGACGGCCACCGTTCTCTAGATCTATTAACAGTGGTGTTCGTCAGGGCTCTATCCCATCACCAGCTCTCTTCCTTTTATTCATCAGTGACCTAAGCTGTACATCTAACCCTATCCACTCATACGTTGATGACTCCACCTTTCACCTTTCCATTCGGTTCCACCAACGTCCATCTCAGCAGTTGCTTAAACAAACAAGGGACGAGGCTATGGCACACATAAAGTTTTACTTGGCTCGTATCTCTGACTGGGGTAAAAGTAATCTTGTTTTTAATGCATCAAAGATTCAGTTCTTGCACCTATCAACCCGACAAAATCTTCCTCAGGAGTACACACTCATGTTTAATAATATCGGGTTCAATCTTGCATCATCCTTAAACATTCTTGGGATGTCATTCTCTCGGGACTTATCTTGGAAAGATCATATTACATCTCTTGTAAAATCTGCCTCCAGGAGATTAGGTGTGGTAAGCCGACAACGTACCTTCTTTACTCCTGCACAGTTGTTGACTTTATACATGGGTTTTATTCGCCCCTGTGTGGAGTACAACTCTCATGTGTGGGGAGGCTCTCCACTTACAGCTCTTCTCAATAGGGTGGAGTCAAAGGCTTTTCGTCTCATTAACTCTCCTCCTTTCACTGGTTCCCTTCAACCTCTGTCTCTTCGCCACACTGTTGCATCTTTATCTCTTTTCTGTCGCTACTTCCATGGTCACTGCTCCTCTGAACTGTCTGCTTGCATCCCACCACCTCTCCGACGGGCGCATTGCACCCACCTAGCAACAAACACTCATCCCTTTTCTGTCCAACTCTCTTATGCAACAGGCCAACTCTGGAACTGTTTCCCTCTGTCTGTATTTCCTACTTCATATTATCTCCAGTCTTTTAAACGCAGTGTGTCGAGGCATCTCTAAATGAACGGATCATTAATTGGGCTGTCTTTTTTTTTTTTTTTTTTTTCTTTCTTGGAAGGAACGGTTTCCGGAATCGTTGCTTTTGGTTCCTTCTTCCTTGCATTAAAAAAAAGGTACCCAGAATATATATATATATATATATATATATATATATATATATATATATATATATATCATCAGCCGTTTGAGTATCCACTGCAGGACCGGCCTATCCCGACCGAAGTCGGGACGATACAGCCAATGTATCTCTACCAAGTGGCTTAGGCTGTCTGGTAGAGATTGTATGTAGGGTGAGAAGTGCTTGTAAGTGTAATTGTAGTGTTGGGGTCATATCACCACCCAGCCATTTTGTCCCTTGGTCCTATATTCATCATGAAATCAAATGCCTCCATGGACCTATTTATCCTTCGCAGATCCATTCTCCATCATGGACCTGTGTCTCCCTTCAACATGTTTTTGCCTCATGGACCCCCTTTCCTCCACAAACCTGTTTTCCACGGAAACCAATTTTCCCCAATGACTCTACTTTCTCACATGGAACTATTTCTTAGATTGATCTCTTTCACCCCATGGACCTATTTATTCCCCAGTGTATATTTTTTTGCCCATGAACTTATATTCATTCTGGTCCAATTTTCCTCCAATATCCTATTTTTACCCTGGGACTTATTTCTTTCTCCCTGACCCAAATTTCTCACCAAGGACGTGATTTCTTCATAATCATGGGCCTAATTTTTCACAATGGAGGCACCACACTCTCACTTGGACCTGTTATCATATATCGACATACTGTCTGCACAGACCTGTTTAACCCTCTGGACCTGTTTCTGCTTCAACCAGTTCCCTCAAGGACATATTCTCATGGACTAATTACCTATAATGAACCTATTATAGATATGGACATACTCAATTGCCCTATTCCCCAGTGGGCTTATTTTCCATCATCCACCCACCTCTCCACCAACAAAGCTACCAATATACCTACTTACCTGTGTGCTGTAAACCCGTCTCTTGGCTTGCAATCAGGGAAACCAGACATCCATCCACCTTCCCCAAAAGCCCACACATCCCACTCACCTGTTCACCCACCCAGCCACCCCAACCACCTGCACACGCCACCTGTCCACTCACCTTGCCCACCCACATTATACACTAACCCACCCCATCCATCCGCCCGCCAGTCTAACCACCTGGCCACTAAACATGAACCAGCTACCACCAGATGACTTACAACGTTACACACACACACACACACACACACACACACACACACACACACACACACACACACATGAGGGAGCTGAATTTATAGTACATATTATTCTTTGTTTACTTTACCACGTAACCCACTTTGAGGTCATACAGTTTATATTGTGGTTTCTTGACCCTATAGTATTTGAAACTTGAGACTGATTTTAGTTATCATGTAGTCGAAGACAGGAGAAGTTAAAGATGGATACAGGGTCATGATTAGAGTTAATTATCTTCAAGGAAAAGTTTAAGTTGAGCTGTGTATGTATTACACAGGAAAGTAATTCACTAGCTAAGTTCTCGCAGACCCCTCTTCTCTCTTCCTTTCTCCACAACCTCTCGGTTCTGTGGCTAGCCCGTTTCTGACTCTAATCCCTTCCTTTTTGTACAGGAGAGCTTAGTCACGTGTACTGTACATGTGGGATTGTTCTAGAATCTTGTGTGTATCTGTGTGAATGTAGTGTTTCCGGTGCCGTAGTGCATATCTGGCATTCCCTAAAGAGATGCGGACACATTTCCTTCCTCACTGAAATCGCAAACACATTTCCTTGGTTGATTCTTGCTGACATATTTCCTATTCCCACATCTTCACTGGTGTTCCTATCTATTACACTATCTATTATGAATTGTATTATGATAATATAGATTTCTAAATCTGTCTATCATGCTATGAGTTGTATTACTCTAATATGGAGTCCTGACATCGCTCGGTCACGCCATCTGGCGATCCTACGACAACATATATCATTGACACTAGTCAATTAATACATAATAGTGATGATAATATTGTATAGTTATAATAATCATGATAATACTGCACTGACCTAATAATATTCTAGTAACATATTACATAGTAAACATATTGTACACATTGTGGAGCAAATGCACTATAGTTAAGCTGAGTATGGAATGTTGTATAACATATTGTAAAATGTGTATGTATAATAGGCATAAATGCAAAAAATAGTTCAAAGTTAAGATTATAGTAAAAGTTATTGATAAATTTGCATTTTATATAGATATAATGATAATATTAATTTAATTATTGTCCTTTCTTTGTAAAATATAAGTAACTCTACAAAATATTTACACTTCATTCAAGGGGTTTCACTTGTATGTTCACTTTTCCTCCACTAAATACCGATTCCAAGTTTGCAATTCCTGCATACATTGTGCATTGCGAACAGCACTACTGCAAATACAATACAGAAGATTATAAAGACAGTACGTGCTGGGCTATACACATAATATGGGTTGAACATACTCAAACTCAAATCTTCCAATGGCTTCATTGTTTCATTGATTAGTTGCATAGTTTCAAACTTAGGTGAAGTCAACTTAATACTTGTGCTCATGTTTTAAGTCCATATTAGGTAGAGGGTGGAAATATCTGTGTGTGTGATTGAGGATGGCGTGGTGATTGATGGTGGATAAAGTTGACATGGACGGTGTAAGTACCACACAGTAGTCTGGTGCTATGTATAATCCTGATGCTGAAGTATGAGATGGTAGTATGTCTGGACTAATTGTTTAACTGAAGTGTTATGAGTGAAGTAAAAAAAAAAAACTGTGAGTGTCCAATGCGCTGCTGGTGTATAAGCTTATTTGGAGCAAATGTGAAGTTGCAATGGTGATGAATGTCGTGATTTCTTATGATAGCCATTTCACAAGGGACTGTTCCAGTAGGCTGAAACATGAAGATGTATGCAGGTTAAAGGTGAACTGCATGTAAGGATGTCCGGCGCTTTCGTTCAATCGTTGATTCACTGGCGAAAGTGACAGTGTTCCATCTCTTTGAGACCATGATGAGTTCGATGTTTGTGTCGATGTTGATGGTGACAAAAGTGTCATTATTCTTAGAAGGGAAGGGGTATATTTGATATACCGTGAAGAGGTCGTCAGTTATGAATGGTACATGAACTACTACTGATGTTGATGTTAGCGTTGCTTCTAAATATGGATAATATAACATGAAATCTCTACCCCAGAACAAAGGCTTCAAACCATGTTTATACATGCCTTGACTAATTATATGACGCAGCTCATGAACTAGAAGAAGGTCAATTGTGATCCTACCATTACCAGCATTTGCAGTTCCTTGCATAATTGCCCTTTAACGAACTCTAGTGTTATCTAGCTGGAGTATAATTGTGTCAATATGTTTCGTGATGATGGAAAAGTGTTATGTTCCCTTCCATGTCATTTATTTTGTCTGCACTCTGGTGAGTTGTAGTTTCTGCCTTGTTTAGATTTTTCACGATTGTCTTCATTGTTGAGTTTTGTCCGGCGACGAACTTGTCTCGGTATGTTAGTGCCTGAGCTATTTTATTAAATTTGTTGTTTATTTCTTGAAGGTCTTCCTCTGTAGCCAATCCAAAGATTTTCCCAAGAACTGCACCACCCAGGTCAAACAAACCACGCCTTTGGCGCGTATGTGTGATGTTCGTGTCACTCAATATCTCTGTTCCATGAGATGGAAGATCTTGGACCATGAGGAGCATAATTGACTTAGCCTGTTCTATCTTCCATTTCGCTGCCTTCACTATTTCAGTCACTTCCTTTGTGTTATGTGTTTGTGAAACAGCCTCCTATCATGAAGTCCAGGGTTCTCATTGGTTTGGCAATGTTCTTTAAATGGGTAGGTAATTGTATAAATAGTCTAAGCTTATTTCACTACGCATCACGTCTTTCACAACTGACGCCGTGGCCATTGGAGTCATGAGGCATCCTTGCCGTACTATATGTCAAGGGTCTAAGTGAGCATATCCTCTTGCTATGTAGAGGAGAATCCATGATATAAATCCCTTCATCGTTACCTACCAAAAAAAAAAAAAAAAAAAATCTATTAATTTCCTAATGTACTCATGCTGCGGTCAGTGATAGTGATGATGTGCGTTGCGGTTGGCTAACGGAGAACAATAACTTGCTTGTTATTTCATTTATAGAACGAGTTTAAACCGATATCTAAATCATGTAAATGTTGTACTGTGGCATTTTTAGGAACAGTTGCACCTATGTTTGTTTGGTATGCGACCTTAATTTATTTGTGTAATTACTGTTGTCTTCTTGATTGGTTTCATGAGTCATGTTCGTTTTTTTATGGTATCCGAGGTTGTATAAGTGCTGGCTAATTCCCTTGGTACCCGTTTGAAATGATCAACATGAATTTACTTTTCTTCGCCACTTGACAGGGACCTAATTACAACTTTGTTTGCTGTCTTATTGATTACTCTGTATGGGCCCTCAAATTTTGGAAATAATTTATTGTCTCTCTTATGAATGATACCATAGACAATGTCTCCTAAGCTGATAGGCAGATCTTTCGCCTATTTATTGAATGCCTCCGTCATTTCTTCCCTGGACATCGATAATTGTTTTTTCACTCTCTTATGTATGTCCTGGAATTCACGTAAACGGAGTTTAGGGTAATCATCGTAGTTATATATGGGCAAATTTTCACCTTTTAGAATTTCATATAATTTTTTGTCTGTCCCATATATAATGAAATGTGGTGTGTTTCCTACAGACTTATTTATACATCCATTAATTGATGCTTCTGCTCTGGGAATCAAGTCATCCCAGCTTGTATAATTTTCATTGAGAGTGTGACGTAGTACATCCATTACTTTTTTGTTTAGTCTCTCTACTAACCCATTGGATGCTGGGTGATAGGCTAAAACGTTAACCTTCTTGATGTTGTATTGTTTACATAGTTCTTCCAAGACAAGAGCAGTACTAGTCTTCAATTTGCTCTTTATGGTAACTGTCATTTAGGAGTTATGAGGAATAACTAAATCACTGGTGAGATGGGCGGGAAAACTAATGAGTCAGTACTGTTACCTCGGTCTCTTGTGCGGGAGGCTAGGGGAGGTGATGTGAGTGGATCTATACACTCATCTGTTTGTGTATGTTTGTTTAGGCTTTTAATATTTCCAATTCTTTTTGGTTCTCTTTTACTAATCGGTGAGGGCTCTGATGGTATTTCCTCTATGAATTCATTATCAAAGTCTATTCCATTCATTTGTGGGAGTAAAGTTATTTTCTCTGTTCTCATGGATCTTAAGCCCAGTAATATACTAGCTTTGACTGCAAAGTTTTTGACAATATAAGAAAATCCAGAAACTGGTCTTGCAGTCTCTGTGAAACTGATGTTTAACCGTGTCATGCCTTTTACTGTAATTTGTTTGCCATCTACTGTATATAAGTCTAAATCAGATTCTTCCAGAAAAGTTACTTTCTTCTTATTTCTAAAAATTCTATCTAATTCTTCTTGCGTTATTAAATTCACTGGAGAGCCTGTGTCTAAGAACAAAGAAACGTTTTGACCCTCACATACAGCTGGTATCAAGATACACCTACTTCCCAACATGCCTTCTATGTGAACTTTAGATTTGCTTTTCTTTATGATTGATCGTTTTTTGTCGTGACTTGGCGTTCCCCCGATTTGAGTATGGAAAGTATCTTTTCTGCTGTCTTACAATTGCTGGTCCAGTGACCTTGGGACCTGTGATGCCTACAGTATGGATCACACCCATGAGCCTTTTGTTTATCTTATTTTACTTTGATAAAGCAGTCATTCTTTGTGTGTCCTAGGTTCGCACAGTAATAAGATAGAGTGGACCTATCTCCCGAATGTGATCTGCGAGATGACTTCCCATATATAGTGGTATCTGTTGCGCGGCTTCCAATCGCACTGCACGCTGACTTATGTGACTGCCTGTGGCTTGGTGTGTGATAACGCTGCCTCAAAATGTGTGGTTGTTTGTTCTGTTTTCCGGTCGCGAACAATTTTGTTCTTTGTTTTGAATGGTTGTAGCTGATACTGTGTCTGTCATTCTAATTCTGGGAGAATTTGACTCTGTTTTAGTCACTCCTGCTTTGCTTCAATTCATCTCTACCTCGTTCATAAAATCTAGTAAGCACATGCCTGGGGTGTAAGGAATTGTCTTAGCTATTTTGAGGATTCTATCAGGTAAATTACACAAGGCAGCTACATAACCAATGATGTCTACGACAAGCTCTGGTGACATCTTTCCATCTCGTGTTATCCAGTTTGAGTTTTCTAAGTAGCTAATAATGTTCTTTTAATCGTAGAAACATCTGCTGTTATTTCACTGAACTCATGATTTGTAGTGTGCTCCCGTACAAGATCCACAATCTTGTGTAATTCTGGGATTATACCTGGCAAAAAGTTTATACCTCCAGAGAATTTTTTCAGGAATTCTGTTTTAAACTCATCATATGTCTTAGTCTAAGAAGTTTATCTGACCTGAGCAAATTATCTGCCGGGCATATCTCCTGATTAATCCAGGAGGAAAATATTGCTATTTTCTCCTGTTCATCCGTTACGTGTCTCTTAACAAATAATTGTTCACATAGACTGATGAGAGACACCACATCAATGCGGTCTTAATCTGTTCCTGAGAATTTTGGGATGTTTTTATCCTCATGATAAATGTAAACATGAGGTGGGGATATTTTATTTGTGGCATTGCCTGCGTTATTCATTTTGGTTGGTTGTTTTGTTAGGTTCACCCAAAGAGTTTTTTTTTTTATCGTTGTGTGAAGAAATAGCGGAATAAGTTTTACCTGAGTGATGAACTCTGTTAAGTAAATTTTCATAGATATGCAAGTCAGAGACAAAGTCCACACTTGCTACATCAGAGGGAGTTTCGCAATAACCATCATTATGATCTAGGAATGATGTATTTGTTTCTTTATCTTTAGTTTGTGGAGAATTTTGTAGGGTGTGTCTGTTGTCCTGTTGTTCTCCTAATTGTGGATCTGCAGTGGCCGCTAACTGTGTATCATCTGTCACTAACATGGGTGGTGACGAAAATATCCTGGTCATATCACTCAGCTAAAATGAACTCATGTTGCTAGGATATGGTGTTATGAAACACTTCTTTTGTTTATGTCTTAATTGAATGGATGAGTAAATGAGTTTTAATATCTGAAAGATTTTAAGTATATAAAAATAAGTAAAGGAGATGATTGTACCTAATTTAAAGCACTGGGAAGAAATAAGTAAAGTATAATCACACCCACTTGATACAGATGATGTACTTGGAGAGGCATGTTGATAGAAGCTGTCAACCTTGGAAGGTAAGTGCAGTGTTGATAGAAGATCTCACTCTCGGTAATTCTAGGGCTGTGCTGATAGATGATATTACTCCAGGAATTTTCAGGGCTTGGTGATCTCAGTGTTGATTGTAGTGCACAACAGCTTTAGTCATAGTTGAACCGCACCATACACATCGAGGTCCCATTCAATAGCTGTTGGAAATAAATGAGTATGAGTAGGAATGTGTGAATGAGGATGAGTAATGAGCAGTGGGTGAGAGGTGCGTGGTGTCAGACACACGTTGATTGACGTGGCGTCGTCTCAGCAAACACGCACAGTGACGTCGACTTCCCACTCTCTCGTAGCTGTGGTGAGTAAATGAGTAGCGGTTGGTAATCTGAGTGAAGAAAGGTGAGTAAGATGAGTTGTGAATGTGGGCTTTGGTATTTGCCGTCGTCATCTTGACCTCCTGCATTCCTGTGTCAGCTTGGTGGAGGTAGGGGGAGGTTGGAGAGAGCGGTGGGGGTTAGGTGGTTGTTGCTGAGTTTGCTTGTTTTGTTATTCCTCACTCGTAACTCGTCCTTCTTATTGTATACTCGATTGTGTTTAATTGATTGTAGAAGTGATGGTTTGTAGGCGTCAGGTCGTTCGTTACTGCCACCAACTATGATATGTGGTATTTTGACCCTATAATATGTGAATCGTGAGAATGATTTTAGTTATAGTGTAGTCGAAGACAGAAGTTAAAGATGGATACAGGGTCTTGATTGTAGTTGATTATCTTCAAGGAAAAGTTTAAGTTGAGCAGTGTATGTATTACAGAGGAACGTAATTTACTAGCTAAGTTCTCGCTGGACCCCTCTTTCTTCCTCTCTCCACAACCTCTTGGTTCTAAGGCTAGCCCATTTCTGACTCTCTAATCCCTTCCTTCTTGTACAGGAGAGCTAGTGTTACGTGCATTGTACATGTGGGATTGTTTTAGAATCTTGTGTGTGTCTGTGTGTATGTAGCTTTTCCGGAGACATAGTGCATGTGTGGCATTCCTTACAGTAATGCGGACACATTTCCTTCCTCACTGAAATCGCAAACACATTTCCTTTGGTTAACTCTTGTTGACATATTTCCTATTCCCACACCTTGACTGGTGTTCCTTTCTATTACACTATCTATTAGGAACTTTATTATGATAATATAGGTTCCTACATCTGTCTGTCATGCTATGAGTTGTATTATTATTATGTCCAACAAATCTAGTTCACTGTGTGATTGGCTAAATTGGTCTGTGTACCGCCTACACATTTTACACAGTTTATGCATTGTATTGTCATAGTCAAAAGGTTAACCCTTTGAGATTTTTGGCCCTCCGCCGATTGTGTCTGTGCCAGATTCAGCCTGGCGCACATTGAGTGCACCGTCGTGCAGCGATATTTGTACTTAATCAGCCACTGTACACTAACTTTTTATGGTAGACTAATGAATTTGGTACCATTTTAAAGCTGAATAGTTCCTCTTTATCATAGTATGGTTGAAGAAGGTAAATACGTTAGCTAAAAGGCCATTACGACGAGTAGAAGTTAGCCGAAAAGGAAAAAATCGCACACCCTTTTGTAGAAAAATATTTGTAAAAAAAAAAAGTATTAGAGTTACATGAAATTTGATTGCACCATGTCAGTCTACAGTAAATTACCTTTCCACTGCTATATAGGTTATGGAAATTTACGTTAGTTTTCACAAAGAAAAGTTAAAGCTCTCGTTGTCACACAGGCAAATATCCATGCTGGTAATACTGATATTATTCATGGTAAAAACGAATTTATTATACATATCTGTCTGATGTACTTGTCAGTGTAAAACCAAATAGTTGGAAAAGGATAAACAGGATAGTGTATATAGAACAAGCCCAGATAGAATATGGAAAACATGCAAAAAAACAAATGTTGTTTCATATGACTCGAATTCGAGTCATCAGAATCTCAACGGTTGGATTTACGATGACTCGAAATCGCGTCTTTGGAATCTCAAAGGGTTAATATATTACAGTAGCTCTTAGATACATGAAAACCACCTTCATTAAATCCTGGCATTATGTTGATTGAAATAATTATATAACGTCATGGAGGTAAACGTCCTAAACATGGAACACTGAGTTGCACCAGTACATATATGACCAGTGAAACTCGATAGAGGATTTGTAAATACTCTGAAGTTCGAGTGTCGCATAACCTGTTTGTCCCACTAGAATATTTCGTTCATTTAGTGGAATCATGTTGTGCGCAAGTCTTCACTCTGCATGAATGTGCATTATACGCTACCTATCTGCAATGCATTATAATACAATTATGTAATGTACAGGATACCCTTTGATAAGTCAGCAGGCGGAACAACATATTAAATCAGTTGCTTAGATTCTTTTAGCACCCTCTCCTAAAAGTCAGGTGGTTTAGCGGCAAATTTTCCCATTATTTGTTACACGGAGGATAAAAGCACCGAATTTGGTATGAGGCTTCCTTAGGGTCTAATGATGAATTTTAGAAGGGGTGCCCTCTGGCAAATTTAAAAAAATATATAGATACCCTATACTAAAGGTGGAAAAATGGCATTTTTCTAAGATAATAAAAATCGTGATTAGACGATATTGGTTGAAGATACATAAAATTCGATAGAACTCGTCTGTAAGGAAATTAAATTTTACATCTTTTTTGTTCTATGCACTTTTTTGATCCGATTCACCGTTTATGAGATAATGAGTTTTTTTGAGTGTTTGAGTGAATTTTTTTGAACTGTAATGAAACTATATTGATTAAAGATACATTAAATTTGAAACCACATGTTCGAAAGGAAATTAAATTTTGCAACTTTTTAATTCGTGACACTTTTTTTTTTTTTTTTAAATCTGATTCACCGTTTACGAGATATTGAGGTTTCTATAGGTGTTGAGTAAATACTTCATAAAAATTTTCCCATTTTAAAGATTATCATCATTATACGCATTACATGGAATGGAAAGTGCATTCTGTACTGTGATATTTTATCATTATAACTGAATCTATCTGTCTATTGCCAGACGCCTTAATCCCGCACAGGGTGGCCACAAACAAATCGCCTCCACGTCGCCAGTCCCCCGCCATTTCACTGCCCTCCTCCCAACTCACCCCCCCCTCTCTCATATACCTCTCCTCCATCTCATCCTCGGCCTCCCCCTCCCTCTTCCCCCCTCCACCTCACTCGCATACACTCTCCTCGTCAGTCTCTCGCCCTCCATCCTCTCCACATGGCCAATCCACCTCAGTGTGTTCCCCATAACGCTTCCTATCACATCCACATCCACACCACAACGCTCCTTTATATCCTCATTTGTTAGCCTGTCTCTCCATGTGATTCCACAGGCTCCTCTTAAATAACTCATTTCCACTGCTCTCACTCTTGAGTTGTGTCCTTCCAACAACGTCCAAGCTTCACTTCCATACATTAGAGTTGGTATCACAATACTGTCATGTAGTAACTTTTTCACTTCCATGTTCACTTTCCTGTTTCTTATCACTGCTTTCAAGGAGCCAGCAACGTTTCTTCCTTGCTGTACCCTTTCAAGCACTTCACCCTCCAAACTTCCATCATTACTCATCACACTCTTCTACTGATAAAGCAGATCTCTTCGCTCAGACTTTTTCCTCCAAATCCACCTTAGACGATTCCGGTGCTGTTCCTCCATCATTTCCCCCCTCTGACTTCCTCATTGCTGACATCAAAATTTCTTCAGCTGATGTATTTTCTGCCATTGCTGGCCTCAATACTAATAAGGCATATGGGCCTGATGGAGTCCCTCCTGTTGTTCTCAAGAACTGTGCTTCTGTGCTTACACCCTGTCTAGGCAAGCTCTTTAGCCTTTGTCTGTCAACTTGTACCTTTCCTTCTTGCTGGAAGTTTGCTCTCATTCAGCCAGTCCCAAAGAAGGGTGACCATTCCCAACCCTCTAACTATCGTCCAATTGCTTTAACATCCTGTATCTCAAAAGTGTTCGAGTCAATTCTTAATAGAAAAATTTTAAAGATTCTTTCCTGTCACAACCTTCTTTCTGATCAGCAGTATGGGTTCCGTCAGGGACGCTCCACTGGCGATCTTCTCACCTACCTTTCAGACTCCTGGTCATCCTCCTTTCGGGACTTTCGCGAAAGCTTTGCCGTTGCACTTGACATCTCTAAGGCTTTCGATCGAGTCTGGCATAAATCTTTAATTTCCAAACTGCCCTCTCACGGTTTCTATCCTTCTATCTGTGTCTTCATCTCTAGCTTCCTTTCTGGTCATTCTATAGCCGCTATTGAAGACGGCCATTGTTCTTCTCCTAGATCTATCAACAGTGGTGTTCCTCAGGGCTCTGTCCTATCACCAACCCTCTTCCTTTTATTCATCAATGACCTTCTAAGCTGTACATCTATCCCTATCCACTCTTATGCTGATGACTCCACCCTTCACCTTTCCATTCGATTCCCACAACGTCCATCTCAGCAGTTACTTCAACAAGTAAAGGATGAAGCTATGGCACATCTAATGTCTGACTTGGCTAGCATCTCTGACTGGGGTAAAAATAATCTGGTTGTTTTTAATGCATCAAAGACTCAGTTTTTGCACCTATCAACCCAACAAAATCTTCCACAGGTATACCTACCTATGTTTAATAATATTCAGCTTAATCCTGCATCATCCTTGAACATGCTTGGGGTTTCATTTACTCGGGACTTATCTTGGAAAAATCATATTACATCTCTTGTAAAATCTGCTTCCAAGAGATTAGGTGTGCTAAGCCGACTCCGTTCCTTCTTTACCTGCACAATTGCTGACTCTATACAGGGGTTTTATCTGCCCCTGTGTGGAGTACAACTCTCACGTGTGGGGAGGCTCCCCACATACAGCTCTTCTCAATAGGGTGGAGTCAAAAGCTTCTTGTCCCATTAACTCCCCTCCTCCTACTGACTCCCTTCAACCTCTGTCTCTTTGTCGCACTGTTGCATCTTTATCTCTTTTCTATCGCTACTTCAATGGTCACTGCTCCTCTGAACTATCTGCATGCATTCCTCCACCTCTATGATGGGCGCATAGCACCCATCTAGCAGCAAACTCATCCCTTTTCTGGCCAGCTCTCTAATGCAGGAGTTAACTGTTAGTCCCAGTCCTTCATTTATGCAACAGGTCAACTCTGGAACTGTCTCCCTCTGTCTGTATTTCCTGCTTCCTATGATTTCCAGAGTTTCAAATGCAGTGTGTCCAGGCATCTCGAAATTATCGGATCTTGAATTTGGTTCTCTCTTGTATTTTCTTTTTCTCTTGGAAGGAACAACAGTTGTGGGCTCGTGGCCTTTGGTTCCTTCTTCCTCGCATTAAAAAAAAAAAAAGTACTTAAACACACTCACATTTTCCATTTCCTCACATCCAACCTCACTGTACATTCGCTGACTTCACCTCTTTCAAAGACATCCCTTAAAAATACATATTTTCACAAAACATGTACTAGACTAAACCTTTATAAAAGTAACTACTGTCATTGTAGGGAATGAACTTAAATTTTTTTTATTGGAAATTATGATTTTTATGAAAACTTGTTGAAATCAATTCAGTATCTCCCACAGCAACTAATAGACAAATGCCTGCACTATATCCTCCAGTGCCATCAGCCTCTCATCTTTAGACTGTTGTCCTATTTATCTAATACATTTGCACTTACAAAGTGGTGAACAATCTACATTTGTTTAAACCCGCCCCATCCCGACGTTTTCTGGGCAGTGGTACGCCCCAGTCCCGACATTTTTGGACCTTTTTTTTTTTAGGCTCAATCATTCGCTTTTGGTGAGAAACATCGAAAATTCATAGAGAAATCGCTCACCTGAGGTTTAAAATACTCGATCCAGGTACGAGTACCTCCTTACCTGACCGGGTTTTCTAACAGGCTGGCACCAAAGAAAACGAGTTCTATGGGAGGGTAACTATTTTATCCACTCATAAACAGTATTTATTTATTTACTTGGTACGAATTTATATGTAGTACAAGAGTATATTGGTTTTCAAACAGTAATATAGGCATTATAAGCATTGTTTCACTCACTAACTCATCACCATTCATGACCTTTTTTTCCCACATTACCTGATCATCATTTCTGACTGTTTCTTCCTCTAATGCTATGTAAACTTTGTCCTCCACATTGTCATCGATTGGGGAGTCACTCTGGCCCTGAATGTTTTTATTGGCCAGGTCACTGGTAACAGGTGAATTGCCGAGACAATGGCGTGCAGGGGGTGGGGGGAGAGGTTATGTGGTGTAAGGCATTGTCCCTGCTTGGCATCTTGTAGAGGAACAGAGGAAGGTGTCCCGTGTATATGTGCCAAAAATCACTCGCGAAATCACTCGCGAAAATTGAAAATTGTGCAAATTAAGGACCTTGCAATGTTGTCGTATTAATTTACGTCTCCGGGATATGAGTGCACATCATGTGAGGACGTGAATTCACGTCTCCGGGATGGGACGGGTTAACACACTTGCAGATGGAGCAGCCCCCTTTGCAGGAGCATTTGATCAGTTCCCTGCACGATCTGGACACTTCTGGAATAGTCATCCAAACTGGTACCCATGATCCAGATACCTTGGTCCAGGCAATATCCTGTGGGGAAAGAACCACAAGCTGTGTTTGTCTGCTGGTCATCCAGATTCCTGCTTGATACACTGTGTGGTGGACATGCTGCAGGAGCACATCACTGGTGGGTGGCAGTCTGTCCATTGTTCGATTCTTCTGACAAAAGAGCTCCCTTCTTGTTTCATTGACTGAACTCAAAAGGCTGGTTCTGTCATACAGTATGACAGACAATCTCTCTAGCTTCTTGAAATGTTCGTCTTCGACATCCAGCAACTGGAAGGGATGACCAGCAAGATACACAAATGTCTCTGTCATATCTTCATAAACCTGCCAAGCCTGCCAAACCGACTTCTTATCCTTGCCATTGAAGGCAGAGGTTGTGTATCAACCTGAAAATGCATGGAACACAGGTAATGCTAGTGATTTTGGCTCACCGAGGCTTGCACAAATGGAGTTTATGTGGTAAAACCTGTAGTTTTTGCCCATAACAAAGGCTACCCATTTGTTGACCAAAGGACAAGTCATAATCAGGTCATGAAATATGCCAGCATGGATGACTATAACGTCTGTGTCTACAGTACGCACTTGAATATTCTTTGCTTCATGCTTCAATGCATGCACTACATTGACCACTGTTCGGGTGTCCGCCTCCTCATGATTGCAGTTTTGCATGGGGGTGCTGGCACCGATAGACTCCACAGTTTCCCCTGAGGTGACATATACGGTTTTGGCTGGTGGCCAATTGAACTCTTTAATTTTAGCAGTCAAAAAGGAAAACAGCTCCTCCTTGTTTAAGGAAGTCCATCCAATATCCTGGCTGTTTTGTCTTGCCTGATACTTTCCCGAATAGTGGTCCATGTAGTGCATGCATTGGAGCATGGAGCAAAGAATATTCAAGTGTGTACTGTAGACACAGACGTTATGGTCATCCTTGCAGGCATATTTCATGACCTGATTACGACTTGTTCTTTGGTCAACAAATGGGTAGCCTTTGGCATGGGCAAAAACTACAGGTTTTACCACATAAACTCCATTTGTGCTAGCCTCGGTGAGCCAAAATCACTAGCATTACCTGTGTTCCATGTATTTTCAGGTTGCGACACAACCTCTGCCTTCAATGGCAAGGGTGAGAAGTCGGTTTGGCAGGCTTGGCAGGTTTATGAAGACACGACAGAGACATTTGTGTATCTTGCTGGTCATCCCTTCCAGTTGCTGGATGTCGAAGATGAACATTTCAAGAAGCTAGAGAGATTGTCTGTCATACTGTATGACAGAACCAGCCTTTTGAGTTCAGTCAACGAAACAAGAAGGGAGCTCTTTTGGCAGAAGAATCGAGCATTGGACAGACTGCCACCCACCAGTGATGTGCTCCTGCAGCATGTCCACCACGCAGTGTATCAAGCAGGAATCTGGACGACCAGCAGACAAACACAGCTTGTGGTTCTTTCCCCACAGGATATTGCCTGGACCAAGGTATCTGGATCATGGGTGCCAGTTTGGATGACTATTCCAGAAGTGTCCAGATCGTGCAGGGAACTGATCAAATGCTCCTGCAAAGGGGACTGCTCCGTCTGCAAGTGTGTTAAAGCAAATGTAGATTGTTCTTCATTTTGTAGGTGCAAATGTATTAGATAAATAGGACAACAGTCTAAAGAGGAGAGGCTGACGGCACTGGGGGATATAGTGTAGGCATTTGTCTATTAGTTGCTGTGGGCGATACTGAATTGATTTCAACATGTTTTCATAAACATTATAATTTACAATTAAAAAAAAAAAAACTTAAGTTCTTTCCCTGCTATGATTGTAGATACTTTTTATAAAAGTTTAGTCTAGTACATTTTTTGTGAAAATATGTATTTTTAATGGGTTTCAATAATAACAATAAAATATCACAGTACAGAATGCAATTTTTTTTCCATGTAATGCATATAATGATGATAATCTTTAAAATGGGAAAATTTTATGAAATATTTACTCAGCACCTAAAACACCCTCATTATCTCGTAAACGGTGAATCAGATCAAAAACGTGTCACGAATAAAAAAAGATGCAAAATTTAATTTCCTTTCTAACAGTAATTTCAAATTTAATGTATCTTTAACCAAAATAGTTTTATTACAGTAAAAAAAAAAATTCACTCGAAACTTAAAAAAAAAAAAACTATCTCATAAACGTTGAATTAGATCAGAAAAGTGCATAGAACAAAAAAAAACGTAAAGTTTAATTTCCTTTCAGGAGTGTGGTATCAAATTTTAGGTATCTTGAACCAATATCGTCTAATCACGTTTTTTATTGTCTGAGAAAAATGCCATTTTTTTCACCTTCAATATAGGGTATCTATACATTTTTTTAAATTTTCCGGAGGGCACCCCTTCTAAAATTCATCATTAGACCCTAAGGAAGCCTTATACCAAATTCGGTGCTTTTATCCGCAGTGTAACGAAAATATCGCTAAGCCACGTGACCATGACTTATACACATCCCGGCTTCCGCACCAAACCACTGAGACAGCAGGGAATAAGAAGGTATGAACGTTCCCGTGATAAACAGTTTTGAGTGAAGAAGTTGACAAGCATTTATCTGGGCGCAGTTTAATTACAAAATACAGTACACTGGAAGTTTTGGCTACACTCTGTAGAGCATCTATAGCCTACTTGGGAAATACATATTTATAAGTACCGATATGTTGGCCGATAGGTGTTAAGGGCTAATTGAAACATCTCACACAGACAGTGGAGGATTTAGGATAGGGCCGAGTAGGCCATGGCCTAGGGCCCCGCGCCTGTGAGGGCCCCGCGTCTCAGAAAAAACAAAAATAATAATAATAAGTAAATAAAAATAAAAAGATAAAAAAATAAATAAATAGGGTTTCATTTTTCATGGGACTGGACATAAAATGTTGAATATATGATCGTAAAAGAAGCCTTATGATAGTTAAGCTTCATGTCTTAATTTTACAATAATTATGTAAAAATTACGTAAAATCGTGAAACAAAAATTGTAAATTCGATCGTCAGTGTGGCCGAGTTTCCCCTTAAAGATCACAACGGCTGTTACCTCCGAGTCTCCGACTCCGTTTTCTTTGTTCTTGATAGTGTGGCTAAACAATAATAATTATTGCTTTTAAATTTTTAGTACTTTTGATACATTATTGTATACTTGGAGTAGATAATGACTACATGAATTTATTTCACAAATAAATAATAGCAATTCATGTTATAATTTATTTAAATGTAAATTATATATTATACCCACTTGGAAAGACTTTTTCTCTTTCACTTCTGAATCGAATTTTATCATGGTGTTTGTTTACACGGGTCACGGGTATAGCAGTAGGACATTAGGCTCCCGCTGCCTGCATAGCCCTTAAAGTTAAAAGCCACCAAGAAGTTCAAGAACCAAGCTGACCCGTACAGATAGAGATAGTAAGTTCATTTTATCAATAATCGTATTGGAACCTTGAATTTTTATCGGGTTAGATATTTTGATGTCATGCCTGAGCTGCTGACCCTGTCTTTGAGAGTTTGAGGGAGGCATTATGCCTTCCTCAAAGACAGGGCCGGCAGGTCTATTTAACCATGGCACCCATAGCCACAGCACAGGCTATTTATAGATCAATGGGGTGTTCATTTGATGTTGGTCCGTATGGGTGGTGGGCCCCATCAGTGATTATATTATAAGATCTTTATGTAATAGTCCCTGCTGTAAATGTCATCAGTCTTTGAAATATGAAAGCTCCTATATGAAAACCTTTAGGCCGAGGCCCTAGCCCTCCCTACAACTACAAGCTTAGTGGCGAGACCATGTATGTCCCTATCCTAAACTATCCTTGGTAGGTTGAACTTTGGGCAATGGGATTCTGGACATCTCTTGATTATTATTATTATTGATAGAATATTGTTAGTTTCCAGCATTCAATAGTAATGATAGCCTTGATTTTTAGTCTTTGCATTATGCTTGTGTCTGTGTCTTGTGTGTGTGTGTGTGTGTGTGTGTGTGTGTGTGTGTGTGAGAGAGAGAGAGAGAGAGAGAGAGAGAGAGAGAGAGAGAGAGAGAGAGAGAGAGAGAGAGAGAGAGAGAGAGAGAGAGAGAGAGAGAGAGAGAGAGAGAGAGAGAGAGAGAGAGAGAGAGAGAGAGAGAGAGAGAGAGAGAGAGAGAGAGAGAGAGAGAGAGAGAGAGAGAGAGAGAGAGGATATTCACATTTTCATATAGTACTGCCTAAATATGATCAGTCAAATTTTTCTCTCTAGGTAAGTTTATTGTATGATCTTAAGTTCAAGATAAGGCAGTGAGGCACAATGGAGAAATCAACAAGTCGTGATCGTGATAAAGGGCGGAAGTATAAAGCTGGCTCTGTTAAACGACAAGAGAAGGCGGAAGAAATGGAAAGAGTAAAAATACTGCCAAAAATAACTCAGTGGTTGACATATCCCACAGTAACTGAATCTGCAACATCACAAACTCACACTGAATCTGGTCCTAGCTTAAATAAACCAAGTACAAGCGTTAGAGCCGATGTGGTAGATACGATGCCTGAGACTGAATGTACAATAGGAGAGACACCAGTTACGCCTGAAACGACTAGTACTAAACCTAGCGTAGTTAGTGAAGCAACAACTGGCTCTGCCCATGTTACTGAGCAAAGTAAAACTTTACAGAGTCCAACAGCTGAGCATACAGGAAGTCAGGTTTCAGTAAAACAAGAAGAGGAAGTGAGAGTTATGAATACCGGTACTAAACAAGGATTTGAACGTGATCTTGGATTGTGGCCTACAAGAATTTCTGGAAAAGTGCGTGACTATTGGTTGAAAAGGGGAAGCGAAGAATGTCGACACTGTGATGGTGACTTTAAGGAGTCAGCTGTGAAAGAGCTAGACAGAGCTCGGCATTGTACAAAGACATTATTCACTCGCACTCATTCCTTATCTGACCAAGAGATTAATCTTAAATAGCTCTGTTACTCTAAAACCACTGGTAGAGTGTATTGTTTTACTTGCAACCTTATGTCAAATGTGGAAAGCTCATTCACAACTGGCTTCAATGGTTGGAAGAACGCTAGGCATGTCATAGAATCTCACAGTCGGTCAGATCAGCACAGAAAAGCTATGGTCGAAATGATATCTCGAAAGTCTGCGGGTGCCTGTATTGACTCTAATCTAGTACCGCAATATGAAAGTGAATGTGAGTACTGGCAAGCAGTATTAAGGAGGTGTATGTTCTAAAGCTACTTTGCGAACGTGGGCTAGCCATTCGGGGTAAAGATGAAGTAATTGGATCAGTACACAATGGAAACTATCTTGGCGTTCTAGAGCTGCTTAGCATATACGACAGTTTCTTGGCAGCACATATCAAGAAACACGCAAACAGAGGTAGTGGTCATACTTCCTACTTGTCCCATGTCATTTCTGAGGAACTTATTGGAGTAATGGCAGAAAAGGTTATGACCTCAATAATAAATGAAGTCAGAACAGCAAAGTACTTCTTAATTTCTGTTGACTCCACACCTGATATTTCACACATGGATCAACTTACCTTTACAGTCCGCTATGTACAGCCTACTACAGGTCCAGTTGAAAGATTTTTGCAGTTTATTCCCATGCTAAGCCACACTGGCAAAGATATTGCTACAACTGTTCTTGATTTTCTTAAAGAGAAGAACATTCCAGTTACCGACTGCCGAGGACAGTCCTATGATAATGCCAGCAACATGCCTGATAAATATCAAGGGACCCAACAGATAATCAAGAATGAGTGTAGTGAAGCTGAGTACATGGCTCATTCCTTAAACCTGGTGGGTAAGTGTGCTGCAGAAAGCTGCCCTGCTGCAGTGTCATTGTTTGCTCTGATACAAAAGATCTACACCTTTCTTGTTGCATCTACTTATCATTGGAGGAGACACTGTGAGGTACTAGAGACTCATAAAGACGAGAAGCTGAAAGTTGATAAGAAACTCTCAGACACTCGCTGGTCAGCACGAGCAGATGCTGTAGCTGCTCTCAATAGAACACACAAACAAAACATCATTGTTCTGGAAGAGCTTTCCTCAGATCAGAATCAGCCAGCTGAAACAAGAGATGAAGCAAGTGGTCTTCTCAAAGGTTTGAGAGAACTTGAAAAAGTAATTCTTCTTGAGGTTTGGGATATAGTATTGGAGAGGTTTCAGAGTACCAGTATCCAACTGCAAAAATCTGGGCTCTCCCTCAATACAGCTTTCACACTGGTAGAGTCTCTTTTACACTTTGTTGAAGACCTGAGATCCCAGTTTGATGACTTTGAAGCAAAAGCTATGGTTAAGTGTGATGTGACAGCTATGGGTAATGCTGCATAGAAGGACGACTCGCAGCGTATTAGGAAGCGCAAGCGTCACCACGATGAACTTGACTCCGCAGAGGACGTTACGTTGACAGGGAGAGACAAGTTTAGAGTGACTGCATTCTTGGCCATCATTGACAAGCTCTGTGCTGCCCTACAACAACGCCTTGGAGCTTACAGCGATCTTCGAGAGAGATTTGGCATTTTATCAGAAATTTCAAACAAAACGACCACTGAGCATAAAGCAGCTGCTGAAAAGCTTGTGTCTTCCTATCCTAAGGACTTGGAGGCTGGGTTGGAGTCAGAACTTTTGCAATTTGCACACCTTATGAAGTCCATTCCAAGAGATTCATCTGAAACTGCTCCTTTATCAGGTGGTGCAAAGGCTGCAAAAAGTCCTGAACTAGAAATGTATCAGGTAATTCACAGACATGACTTGGTACATTTGCTAATGTTGAAATTGTATTACGGCTCTATCTCTGCATGTTTGTCACAAATTGCACTGGGGAGCGGTCATTCTCCAAACTGAAGTTAATCAAGAATTATCTACGAAACACCATGGGGCAGGACCGCTTGTCTTCACTTACCTTGTTGAGCACTGAGGATGAGAAATTAAGGGAGCTTCATTTTACTGATGTCATCAAACAGCTTGCAAGTCAGAAGGCTCGAAAAAAAGGATTTTCCCTATCTTCAAAACTGACTGAAAAATAGTTAAATGTACCCTACAAATTGCGTACAATAAACACATTGCGTATCAGTCAACTGAGATTACAATCAATGTTAGTTTTTCAATCATTATCTGATTTTGACACTAGTTTATTCAGCCTTAATTTAATTATTTAATGAAACATTCTATCATGTAAATTATAAGATCGTAGATTGTAGTGAAAGTAGAAAGCTTTATTTAAATTAGGCTTCTCATATACAGTAAATGAATATGTAGAAACTGAAAGTTTATGTTGTATTATATCACTTAGAGTAACTGGCTAAGTATATGAGAGTAAACCGTTACAGAATATATATATATATATATATATATATATATATATATATATATATATATATATATTGTACTGCAGCAGATATAGTACTGTACTGTATTTGGCTAAGTACAGTACAGTACATGAGAATGAATTCCATTTACATTATATAAAAAAATGTAATTTTTTATTTATTTTTATTTTTTTGTTACCCATTCCTGATATGTTCTATTAATGCATATTATAAAGCAATGTATCTGGATAATTATTTGAGGGTAAACTCATATTATTATATTAGCACAATGTTAAGGATCTCTTTAGTTAATGGTGTATTATTGCATATACAGTGCTGTATCTGGCTGAGTACTTGAGAATAAACCCATAAATGATAAATATTACATAAAAGGAAATGTTAAGTATTTTTTAGTTCACGTTGCATTACAGCACATACAGTACTGTAGGCCTGTCTGGCAAAGTCTTTGAGAGTAAACCCGTCTACAATAACTGTATAGAATAATATATATATATATATATATATATATATATATATATATATATATATATATATATATATATATATATATATATATATATATTAATGTTGCAATACAGTATAATTATACAGTACTGTATCTGGCTAAGTATTTGAGAGCAACTAATCATTAAGGATCCTCACTATATTTCCTCGCATTCCTCATACAGCTCAGCTCTGAATATGTTATGACTTACTAGCTAATTATTACATATCCAAATATGTTATACTGTATTTCAAATTTGCTGAATGATACTTCAAGACTCACTGTGATTAGGTAGTACAGTAATTTTTTTTTTATCAAAGATCAAGCAAAGTTATTACTACACATTAACTTTGGCAATGTTATATGCATATGATGATACGGAGCTACTTCTGATGTGATAGAAAATCTAAGTGGGTGAAGTAGAAAATACTCTTGTACAACCACTGAATTATTTTATGTTTAGAGCAAGAATGCACAAGCTGAATTCTTGTGCCTGTTATCAGAAAAGCTTATATAACATCCATGCGCAATTGTCAGTGTGTTACTCATTAGGTTAGCTATACAGTATGATTATGAAATATTTAATTTTTGTTGTTAATCTTCAAAAAATCAAATGTGTAATGCTAAAGAAGGTAATGCAGCTATTCTTAATCTTATTGCAAATAATGATAATAATAATAATAATAATAATAATAATAATAATAATATTATTATTATTATTATTATTATATTTTATTTTTCCTTAATGTTTACTCAAAGTTCCTGTTTTTTGTTGTGACCATTGACCAATTTTTAATGAAAATTGGTCATTTGGCTACTTCTTAATTAATTGAATATTGTTTCAAAAGTATAATTTTTATCTCTACATGGCCCTCAAAAGTGAATCTAGAGGTGCTCATTTTCAAAAATTTTCCGGGGGGGCTTACAGCCCCCCCCCCCGGACCCCCCAGCTGTAAGGGCTCGCTTCGCTCGCCCATTCATGGCCCCATAACGTCACCGGCCTAGGGGCCCACACACCCTAAATCCGCCCCTGCACACAGACCACGACAAATTTAGACATAGAAAGTGGGCGACGTGATGGCGTACTGTACTTCCTCAGCCCTATTAATTTTTTCTTCCAAACACTTTTCAGTTTTGTGTAATTATTTCTTCAACAGTTCTTTTAAAATTAGCATAGTTGTTCCTTACCCAGATATCCCCAGACACCTATTTTTTTTTTTTTTTTTTTTTTTTTAAGGGGATCTGGGTCTTCACAAATGTTTTATCGGGTCAATGGTGAACCATAAAAACAAATATTTGGGATATATGTTCTTGTATGTTCCTTAATCAATATGGCAATTTGCACACAACAAGGTTAATGTACTAGGGCTGTGTAAAGACCATCCAGTATTCCACTGTGAATGATAGCAGTGTATAATTTTACTTATTTAATTTTTTCCCTTTGCAATGGCTGGTATTCATACTCAACTCCACCTCCCCTCCCATTCTGATAACCTTCAGTTAGTTAGTTTTTTTTTTTTTCTTACTAAATCCAGGTTATTATATTAACCTTTACATAGCCTTTTTGAACATGAAGTATAGTTACTGGAGATGTGTTCTTGACTAAATAAATTCATCTGACAGCGACAAAAATAAACAACAAAAAAGACGTCGCAGATATAAAGGGTGTAAGTGACCATTCCAGGCTCATAATGACATTGCATTGTAGAAAAAAAAAATCCAGCTGCCTGCTTCGGATTGAGATCAAAGCGCCTACGGAATATAATCACCCCTCTATTGGCTCCTTGAACCACTACGCCACCAAGGCCCGTATTCTCGTCGGTTAAGGAATCTCCCTAACACCTGCTCCTTAACGATTGCTATTCCAAACTACCCATTGATATCCTCTTTTTTTTTTTTTTTTTCCTACGTCGACATTGATTGCATGAATAATTCAGAAGATGCAGTTACGGCGTATAATCAGAAATCAACAGGTAAGGAAGAGGTGTTAGTAAGCTTCCTAACCTCACGAGAACACAGCCCTAATTGTTATAATAATCCACATCAGTCATCACATCACGCATTACAACTCATATATTTCCATTCCATATTCGATCTTACATTTTATTCTATGACAAATGTATCTTATGTAGATTCAATAAATTTGTTTCGATTGGTGTTTGTGTTTCTCATACCATTCTTAGATGAAAAAACAGTCATGATGATGAATATGTTATTTTTACCTATCTATGTGTGCTACTAGATGTGTGAATGTAATGTTTATCTGTATGACTGTATGGACAATGTACTATGATTTTGCTCGGAAGCACAAGGAGTTTTGGAATGCTTTACTGTTTAACTTACTTCTGCATTCACATAGTATTACATATCCAGTCACCTATTAAAATACTCAACTCCTGAAACTCACTCGCCGTTGAATAAACTCATTTGGCATCAAATGAACTATAATACTAAAGTTGCTCTGACAGTACTCAAAGTAAAAATGGGATCCGCTTAGATATTAGTTTACTCATCCATACCAGATACAGTTCTCTCAGGTTCAGTTTGTAATGTAAGGACAGGATAAAGATCTGACGCTGGAGAGTGGCGCCCTCCCGAGATGGCTCCAATACACCCTGGTGGAGGACCTGCCCGGATGCACAAACACCTGTCACCTCCCCTCACCACACTCCACGTCCTGGTGGAAGGATGGTGGACTGCAAAGTTAGTATCCTGTGGTCTACTGGGATCCACTTTTTAATTAAACAGTTATTGAGCTCTTACATAATCATTCTAAAAAAACTTGATTCGTTCCACAGATCGTATCACCGGGTTTCAACGTACCGTAATTGTTAACTGTCTTTTTTTTTTTTTTTCGTAAAGAAGTGAATCAGTATTTATGTCCACAACTTTTTGCATTAGACAGTGTGATGTAAGTTCCAGTCATACCAAACGTAAGCATTGATATATGAGGTTGTTTTTACCTAACACAATTGGGTCACTCGCCCACCTTGATTGCAGTTTAGCAGTTACTTGAATAAGCCATCATTATAAGTTAGAAATAAGTGTTCTTGGTTACTAATACAATCGTCTCTTTCGTCTGACTACACTTGACCATCATATAAGCCGAAACAGGTTAAGAATATTCTTCAGGTTAGAATAAATACATTCTACTAATACTTCTTGAGAACAGAGTTATTATGAATATTGAGAGTCAAGTCCACACTTAAGAGGCAGTGATGTGGACATTGTTGTAAACACTGCACACAAAGATTGCCAGCAATGTTTCGTAGCATCCGTCCTCAACTCTCTCAGTTCCCCTTTCTCACTCTACCATCCTCCTCACTGAATATATACTACTCGTTCTCGGCCTCCCTCTCCTTATTCCTGTATTAACATCACATCTATACACAGTCTTTTCTGTCTTCCACCTTGATGTTGGTCTTCCTCTCCACATTTAAACATTGTTCATACTTATATATATACCTGATATATATATATATATATATATATATATATATATATATATATATATATATATATATATATATATATATATATTTCATCTCCCACTCGGTCTTCTCCCCCTCACTTACATGACTCTCAGTTCACTTTGATGTGTCAGCCTCCTCATTCACTCTTACTACTAGAAAATAAACAAAAAGTTTTCCTAGAATTTTATCGTGTTCTTTGCTTGGCAGTTATTAGACGGGAGCACAAAAATGTGTATGTGTGGGAGGGGGAGGATGGTCGTAAGAGTGTGCATAATAATAATAATAATAATAATAATAATAATAATAATAATAATAAAAATAATAATAATAATTATAATAATAATAAGAAGAAAATGATGATGAAGAAGAAGAAAAAGAATTTTCGGTTTATATATTCATGGCAGAAAATGGCTAAATGGTGTGTGTGTGTGTGTGTGTGTGTGTGTGTGTGTGTGTGTGTGTGTGTGTGTGTGTGTGTGTGTGTGTGTGTGTGTGTTTGTGTGCGTGTGTGATGGTCAGACGTGTGTGCATAATAATAATAACAATAATAATAATAAGAAGAATTTTCGGTTTATTTAGTCATGGCAGAAAATGGCTAAATATACATAGGTCCTTAATATCTCTGCTCCAGGCTCTTGAAAGTCCTGAAAAGGTTTGGTAGAGTTCTGCCACGCGAGAAATTCATGCTTGGTAGCAAATAGATGCCTGCACAGGTGTGTGTGTGTGTGTGTGTGTGTGTGTGTGTGTGTGTGTGTATTGGTGGGCGGATACGTGAGGTGGGTGCATTGGGTGGCGTGGGTATGGCGATCGGGGTAGGTAGGGTGGGTGGATGAATAGGCAGGGTGGGTGAGTGGTTACACAGGGTGCAAGTGTGAAGGGGTGCCCGTGGGTCTGACTGGGGAGCAGGGGAGGTAAGGTGAAATGGGCAGAATGAGGGGAATGGATGAATCTAGTTGGCTGGGTGAGTGAACAGTATGGTGTGAGTGGATGGATGGATGGGGTGCCTTGAGTGGTGGGTGGGTGAGTGAGTATGAATGGTTAGTGGATGTGTGGATGTGAAGGTGAGTAGTGGGAAAATAGTGCCATGGGGATTAGATCAATGTTGATAAAGCCCATGGTAGGAATAGGTCCATGGGGAATATATCGCTATGGAACATGGGGTTAATACGGGTATGTAGGTATTTGTGAGGAAATAGATCCATAAGTAAAAGTGCCTGTGTGAAAATAGCTTCAAGGGGGAAAATACAATTGATCCAGAGGGAACTTAGTTTCATGGGGGAGAGCAGGTTCATGAGGAAATTATGTCCGACGGAGAGTATAGGTCCATGTGAAGAAGTCCACGGAGAAAATTTTGTCAACATGTATAATATCTCCATGAGCGAGACTATGCCGATAAAGAAATAGATTAGTGAGGTGAAATTTGCCCAAAGCGGTAAATAGGTCCATGAAGGATAAGTTGTCAGTCCAAGAACAGGTCACTGGGGAGAAAAAGTAAATGAGAGTTAACACCTGAGAGGTGTAGTAGGAGACGAATTAATGTGCTAGTATGCTTCATCAGGTAAAGATATAACAAGCCTTAGTCCTGCCCGTGACGTATAGCTTATCCCACCATTGGATAGGAAACATATTCAGCATGATGATTTTATGTAGTGTTGTTATTAATCCTCACCCCATTCTTAATTGGGAAAATAGATCGGAATATCACTGCTAATGGTATAGCATTATTCTCTAAGCATGTGTGTTATTGAATGTGTGCGTAGAGTGATACGGCATAATTGTGTGAATGTATGGGCATTGTGTTGTGTAGTCACTCATTAACACACTCAGACTACTGTAAGTCAAACCCAGCTGCATAACATCGCCTAGTGTTCCCTCGAGTTCTGGAGTTGTCTCGACCATGAGAAATTACGCAGACCTACCAGACGCATGTCGCACAGATCCAGTTATTCAAATACACAAAGAAACACAGGATATGGACGTAGAGTTAATGGCAGATTTATCAATCTTTACTTAAATAGCGATGAAACTATTACTTAAATTCTGAAACGTTTGCAGGTTTCTTGGCCACTGTCTTGTTATTAATCACCAGGAAACTGATCAATATTTATGTTTGCAGCTACATGACCACGTGATGTAGGGACAGGTCCACGTCACATGCTATAGTTGACTCGTTATTTTCTGAGAGTACTGGGTCACTTCCGCTACTAAAACACTGAGTATCTATTGCTTTGTCGTCTATAAGCTTTAGCTATGAGAAAGAATGAGTCTCACTGCTTACTGTATTCTTTTTACGCTAACTTGGCTTAAAATTGTAATCTCTTCATCTTGAACGTTGAGTTGTACCAAGAGATTATAACTAGACTATTGTGAAAATCATGAAAAAGTGATGTGGAAAGGATATAGGGCTGCATTATTATCTTTTTCTGTCACAGAGTTCTGTGAAATATGCTGCAAAAGGACGAGAAGGTTGACCAAGTTAAGCTGAAAAAGTTATAGTTAAAGCGATCCACTTGTCTGATTACTGTTTGCCACCAACTGAGCTGTAAGGACATGGTGGAATGTTCGTCAGGTTAGAATAAACATCCAGTAGTAACATATGATGGCGACAGTGTTCTAAACAAAGCTGAAACTCACATTCAAACCAACGGGATAGTGAAGAGGCATTGTTGCAAACATGCCCGAATGAGGTTACCAACCATGTTTCCTACAAATTCACACCAACGGGGTAGTGAAAGAGACATTGTTGCAAACATGTCCGACTGAGGTTACCAACGTTGTTTCCTACACATCGTTTGACATCGTTCTCTGTCTTCTCATTATTTCATTAATCGTCTCTTCACTACAGCCACCTCATTGTCAGTCTCCCTTTCCTCCTTCCCAAATCATACTGAATTCTACCCATTTTCACATATTTCCACCTCATTCTCAGTCTCCCTTTCCTCACCCTCCCACCAGATTCATTTCTGTACATATATTTATTACTTTCCGCCTCCAACTCGATTTTCCGCTTTTCATTATCACATTATATATATATATATATATATATATATATATATATATATATATATATATATATATATATATATATATATAAATATATATATATATATATATATAAATAAATAAAAAAATAAATAAATAAATATATATATATATATATATATATATATATATAGCCTTTATAATTTCACCCCGTGTTCGGTCTTCCCCTCTGCAGTCTCCCACCAGTTTCTTTCAGTCTTAAAATCTCTGCTCCAGGCTCTTGTTAACAGAAAATCCTGAAAAGTTTTCGTAGAGTTCTGGCATATGAGTAATCCATGCTTGGTTGGTAATAAATACCTGCACAGGTGTGTGTGTGTGTGTGTGTGTGTGTGTGTGTGTGTGTGTGTGTGTGTGTGTGTGTGTGTGTGTGTGTGTGTGTGTGTGTTTAACTCCTCCTAGACTATTTCTTCGATTTCTATGAAACCTCCAAGGTGAGTTTGGTTACTGGGAAAACTTTTCACTATGTACAGTTTTGCAACTATGGTTGTTAAGGGATAACCCGTTAGCCAAATTCAAGTTCTTCAGAAATAATGAAGGGAGGGCAAATATGGTCTTGATATCATAGTACTCGTACATGTTATCCAATGGACTCACATCCGTAATGCGATATTTGACGAGCATGACCCACAAATGATTCTCCTTCTGTCCACTTTGTGTTTCTAGTCCAGCAGGGCGGTCAGGTGAGGTGGAGGTTCCAACTGTTGATTATATTATCTTAGCAATGAAGCCATGAGTATAGTGTTATCCTTCTGACAATTCACGACCACCTGATTGACAACAAGCAAGCCACCTCACATAACGACGGTAACTGAGGTCCTCTGAAAGTCAAGTCGGCTCACCATATCCCCGCAGTGAGGACGGAGGGACATTGGTTACAAGATTGTGACAATGCAAGATACCTTTAAGGTGGTCGTGGCGAAGTGGTATGCTGCCTGGCTCTCACCTGAGAATCCCTGGTTCGATTCCTGGCATAGTGGTAATATGTTGGATAATTTTCCTGTGTGAAGTACAGGTTTCCCTTTTCATTCTGACTTGCCGTAAGTGCTTGGGATAGATTAAAAGCATCTACTTGCCCGAGTGCCAAGGGGTTATCTCATCCTCTTCATGCCCACAATGGGGGCGGAGGGATATTGATTACAAGACTGTGACAATATGAGAATACTTTTACCTGGTCGTGGCGTAGTGGTATGCTGCCTGGCTCTCAGCTGAGAGTCCCGGGTTCAATTCCCGACATAGTTGTAATATATTGGATGATTTTTCCTATGTAAAGTATAGGTTTCTCTCTTCAATCTGATTTTTGTTGCTCTTAATGAGAAAATATCGTAATGGGCAAGACACTTTTCATTCAGCACTGAGGCGGATTCAATCTACAGTTATGATAGTTCGCATATTTAATCTTGTGGATAAAATAATAACAATAATTGCTGATTTGACGCCGGCTAATGAAATTATTTGGTAATGAAGTGCCTCTCACAGTACCTGTTACAGCACCATGTTATCACTGAGGTGTAAGCATGAACACCTACCTCTCTCAGGCAAAGCAGGTGTTCAAATATTCTTAAGGTTTTACTGACATGTTTAGCTGCAGCTCGGCTTAAAAGCACTTCAGTCCTGCTTTTCGAGTGTTCTCCAAACTCAAATAGTAAAAACAGTTCTGCATAGGTATCAATATACGTTTTACTCTAACCTGGCCGAATATCTACGTCTCTCCATCTTCAGTGCTGATCTGTAACAACATATTAAGATTAGATTACGATGTTAGTCACGAAGAGGTGCAGTGAAAAGAGTATACAGCCTTGCTATTGTCCTTTTCTTCCACTGAGCTACATGAAATAAACTGCAGAAAAAATTTTTACTTCAGATTCCAACTAGTTTATGTCAGATCTCACCAAATTTCGGGATTTAACTGTAACAGATTCACAGACTGACTTACTGATTGATTGACTGATACATGTATATACGTGTAGATAGATACTAGTAAATAGGTAGATAGGGTGCCTCAGATTAATGTATGCACACTGTAATGAGAATATATTCACATCTTCAGACCTTCTGATTCATTCATAAACTTCTCTTTGAGAAACATGAAAGGTGTGCACATACCTGTAAAACGAGGCTGCTGTAACTGATATTCAGGTGTTTCCGGAATTTGAGAACTGGTGCAGGTGGCAGTGGAGACGTGGCGTTTGGACAACCCCTCGTAAGTGACATGAAATTTCAAGCCTCCATACGTTTCAGGCAGACTGCACGACCAATTATTGTTGTTATTGCGGTAGAGGTAAATTTTCCATGTGGCAAAGAAATATTCAAGAGCGACTTTAAAACTTATTAAGACGTAAAAAGCTCATTACAGTGTGCATCCATAGCTTCTCTGACACACCCTAACAAACACACAGACACAGACACACACAGACACACCACACACACACACACATATATATATATATATATATATATATATATATATAATATATATATATATATATATATATATATATATATATACCCACTATACCACCAGGCCCCAAAATCTGGTTATATGGTTACCACCCTGCATAGTAAAAGGTTTCCAGGTGTATATGAAACCATCTGGCTTGTTAATGAATGTAGAGTCACTCATAGACAGAAGGAAGAGGAAAGAATGAAGGAAAGAAAAATAGAAGAGGAAGGAAGGAAGGATGAGAGGAAAGCAGAGACACATAAAGCAGTGCTACATCGAATGAATGGATTGTGTGTATATATATATATATATATATATATATATATATATATATATATATATATATATATATATATATATATATATATGTCTAAGTATATAATACTTTCGAGTGCGAAATGATGAAGTGCGAAGGAGAACTGGAGTTGTTCGGGAGATGGCTGGTAGAGTTGAGCAGAGGGTGTTGCAATGGTTTGGGCATATGGAGAGAATGGATAATGAACGATTGGTGAAAAAGATAACTAGATCTGATGTGAGAGGTGTAAGGCTGAGAGGGAGACCACGAATAGGATGGATGGACAGTGTGAAGAGAGCGCTGGATGCGAGAGGGATGTCTGTTGAGCAAGGAAGAGTGGCTGTGCGTGACAGAAATAAATGGAGAGAAATTGTGAATGAATAAGTGATGACGCAGCCCTGAGGGGATATTCTCCCGCATTTGGTCTGATCAGCTAGTCAGGTCAGGTGCAGGTAAGGGGATGGGTCTGTTATGATGTGGCAGGGGTAAACCAGTTCTGCTGTCGGGCCCTGCTGCGGATGTCACTGATTGCACTGCGCAGTTGACCCTTGTGCGGTGTGATGCGGTGAGGATCTATCCGTTCTCCCCTTTGGGGCTAAGATGCGAATGAATGTGTTTGAATGGATGAGTAAATGGAGAGTGAGTCGTCCTGTCTCGGCTACCTCCCTTTCCTTGGGGGAAGCAGCCTAGGTATATAGATAGATAGATAGATAGATATAATACCACAAATACCTGCTTTATGACTTGACAGACATCTAGAGGGCGGTGTTTAAAACTACTGACCTAACCTATGGTAGGTGGTGGCGACCATCATCCACTCACTTGATATAGTGCTGGCTACTTCTTCCTTCACCCTTTTCACTCTTTTTGTGTGCCTGGCCTCTCGCCTGATGTTTCTTCCAAATTTCTTGTCGCATTTTATTACTTTTCTTTCCTTTTCAGGCGGCTTTACTTTGAGTGACAAGCCAAACGGTTACCTGTAAGCCAGGAAATCATATACAGTGCTGGGTGGTAACAATATAAACATCTCATACGTGTTCCGGGCGTGTCAACAAAACGATTTGCGGAGGATAAGTGCCCCTCACCGTAAAACTAAGCAACTCAGAGTCAAACTGCTATCCCTCACGGAAGTATGGTGTCTGGCTGTAGATAGATACATACATAACCTACCTAATCTAGCTTCTTGGATCGGTGTAGCAGCTTCTGTGTGGGACTCAACTGCCTATATAAGCAAACAAATATTCTATGAATATTAAAGTTGATTTGAGATGGCATTATTGCAGACAGGGATAATTTACACATTTAGATAAAGCCATATAACACACCCACGACGCCGACATGAATTCCTGTTAATTAAAAAAAAAAAAAAAAAAAAAGTTCGTCGGCCGCGTGGCCTGCGTCGCACCAGGAAACCCGTCACAGGGGAAGGGATAAAGTAACTGGTAAGGTGAACAAAGGAATGGGTGGGATGAGTTGGAATATTGATGGGTCGTGGGACGGAAAATAGGTGAGAAGGGTGTTGTAGGTTTAAAAGTTTTAATGTAATGATAAATTTCATACAGTCGTCAAGAAGTGGAAGTGTGTGTACGGACAGGGGATAAAGAAATGTTTCTAGAGGGAAAAAGAAATGGGTGGGCCAAAGTAGAATTTATGTGGAGGATGGCAAGAGGCAACACAACTTTTCATTGTGAAGACGGGTGATGAAAGACTGATAGCTTGAGTGGAATGAAAGTTTATTTCAGTTATATCTCCATCTAGAGAAGACAGCGTTACTTTCGCTGGAATGATGGCTTACTACGCAGGTAAAAATACCGGATGAAACTGGCATTTTTGTCTGACAGAGAGTTGAGGTAAGGGCTGGGAGCGGGAGAGAGGTGTTGTCTTTATAAACTGTGCCCGAAGAGTGAGTCCTTCGAGCGTAGAGTAGTAATTGGCTGTCATGTTCAGTTTCCGTAGACCAAGCAGGATCGAGGTGGAATAGGCAGGCATGGCCATGGGTACTCACATTCGAGTGCCCGGAGTCCCTTGGGGTAATGTTTTGTTTTGTGTGTGTGTGTGTGTGTGTGTGTGTGTGTGTGTGTGTGTGTGTGTGTGTGTGTGTGAAAATTATGATTGAAAGTATTGTTATCAAACTTCACTTAAAACTTGGTGTAAAGATTCAGTGTAAGGCGAAAACGAAAGGATTCACTTTTGCGAACAATCAGTCAAAAGCCAAGGCCATAATCAATATCAATATTTGACTCGTATATCATTGTGTGAACTTAATAAACAGTTCCATTCATACAGACACTAATCTTTTTGTAATTTTTTAATATAAATGTGAAAGGTAAGGTCATATAGGAAAGTCATATTACACAGTATTTAGAGTAGACTTTAGGGAAAAGCTCAGGGTAATGCAAGCCTTAGATTTTGAGGACAATCAAAAGTCAAAGATAAAAGGCACATGGTAAGGGCAACTTAAATAGTTTTCATCCGATTTAGATCGAACACCCAGGAAGGGTTGAGGCCCAGGCATGGACTAGACTAGAGGATTCGCGTTTAAGAACACCTTGTCAACAGTGAAGGTCAATGTTCGACTTTGAGTGTCTGTTTGTGAACGAATATCGTTACAGTTTTAATCAGATTTAAACCCAACATGTTGAGACGATGAAGGGTCTACTAAAGGAGTGGCCTTTGCTTTTGAGGACAATAAGTCAAAGGGTAAGGTCTACTGGGAAGGTGAGCTAAAGTATTTCTCATCCAGTTTAGACTGCACTTTGTGGAACGATTTAAGATATAACACGAATGAAAGAATTAATTATTAGAATAATCAGTCAAAGGTTTCGGTCATAGAGCGAGTTCAAGTGTTAGACACATTAATTCAAACAGCTATTATCTGATTAGCACTAAACTTACTGGAAAGATGAGGGTCAGCCAGGGATGAGGAGATTCTATTTTGAGATCAATCAATCACATGTCTAGGTTACAGAGAAAGATCTGTTTCTATAAAGTCTGAATCATATTCGATGGAAGGACTCAGGGTCAGGCAAGAAAGACGTTACTCGATCTAGAGAACAAATCGTGGAAGGTCAAGTCGGGGCTTAGGACAGTAAACAGGTGTCAGTGTTGCAATGAGTGGTCCTTCCTGTTAAAATATGGAATGGACTCTACCCACATACCTCCCTACGTACCCCCTACCAGCGTACTCACCTTGAGAGAGAGAGAGAGAGAGAGAGAGAGAGAGAGAGAGAGAGAGAGAGAGAGAGAGAGAGAGAGAGAGAGAGAGAGAGAGAGAGAGAGATTTTTTTTCCATTAATATACTTACGAGCATAGGACTTGGAACACCACGTTATGGAGTGCACAGTTCAATTTCTCTTTCGTCAGAGAACTGTCCCTTCAATCAAACCCTTGCTGAGCTTTGACAGAGACAACATCTTATCTACTCAAGCATTTTCCCTTTTACCCTTTTACCCTTGAGAGAGGAGTGAGAAGGTGATGTAGAAAGAGGGAGGGAAATAAAGTAGGGGAAGGAGAGAGAAGGAGGAGGACTAGGAGATGGGGGGAAAAGGAGGAGAGCGGGAAGGTAGACAAGGCAGAGAGTTGAGAGGAAGAAAGGGGGATAGGAGTAGGGAGAGGATGTAAAGCAGAGAGAACAAGTGTGGAAGGAGTACTGGGGAGGGGAAGAAGGAATGTTGGTGTGTGAGAAAGGGGAGAGGGGGTGGGAGAAAGAGGAAGGAGGGGTGAGAGGGGGCGGAAGAAAGAGGAAGGAGGGGTGAGAGGGCGTGGGAAAAGTGAGGGGAAAATTCATGCAGTGAGGATAAACAGAATTACAGCTCATGGGAAGTAATGAAATATAAAGAAATTATGTTTTTAAAGCATATGATAAAAAATAGAGCAATGAATTAGATACGAAAATAATCTATCTATCTATCTACCTATTCCCAGACGCCTTAATCCCGTAAGGGGTGGCCACAAACAAATTGCCTCCATGTCGCTCTGTCCCCCGCCATTTCACTGCCCTGCTCCCAGCTTACACCCCCCTCTCTCATATACCTCTCCACTCCATCCCTCCATCTCATCCTCGGGCTCCCCCTCTCTCTACCTCCCTCCAACTCACTCACATACACTCTCCTCGTCAGTCTCTCACTCTCCATCCTCTCCACATGGCCAAACCACCTCAGTGTGTTTCTCCTAACGCTTCCCATCACATCCACATCCACACCACAACGCTCCTTCACTTCCTCATTTGTCAACCTGTCTCTCCATGTTACTCCACATGCTCCTCTGAAATAACTCGTTTCCACTGCTGTCACTCTTGACTTCTGTCCCTCCAACAACGTCTTAGCTTCACTTTCATACGTTAGAGTTGGTATAACAATACTGTCGTGTAGTAGCTTTTTCACTTCCCTGCTCACTTCCAAGTTTCTTATCACTGCTTTCAAGGAACCAGCAACCTTTCTTCCCTGCTGCACCTCTTCAAGCACTTCACCCTCTAAACTTCCATCCTTATTCATCACACTACCCAAGTACTTAAATGCACTGACATTCTCCACTTCCTCCCCATCCAATCTCACTGTACATTCACTAACTTCACTTCTCTCGAAGACCATAATTTTACTCTTCCCTACAATCACCTTTAGATTCCGTTTCTTACACACTCTCACAAACTCATCCACCAATCCTTGCAGCTCTCCTTCGTCTTCATTTAGCAACACAGTATCATCTGCAAACAATAGTACAGGGAGTTTCCAAACACTGCCATCTCTCACTAGGGCCACTCCAACATCCACTGCCCTACCTTGTATCTCTTTCATAACCCCATCCATATACAGATTGAACAACCATGGAGACATGACACATCCTTGTTGCAATCCAACCTTCAGATAGAAAAATTCACTCAGTTCACCATCCATGCGCACTGCAGCCTTGGCACCCTCATACATACTCTTCACGGCATTCAATGACTTCCCATCTACTCCATATATTCTTAATACTTTCCACAATCCTAGTCTATCCACCCTGTCCTATGCTTTCTCCAAATCCATGAAGGCTGCATACAACTTCTTTCCCTTCTCTAGAAACTTTTCCACTAAGGATCTAAGAATGAATATCTGATCTACACAACCTCTTCCCTTCCTAAAACCTCCCTGTTCTTCTCCAACTAATTCCTCTGTTATTTCCCTAACTCTGTCAATAAGTATCCTACCATATACTTTTCCCATTACACTAAGAAGGCAAATGCCCCTATGATTACCACACACTTCTTTTTCCCATTTTCCTTTGTACAGGGGAACAATTATACCTGACTTCCAATCCTCCGTGACTCTACCTTCCTCCCAGGCCAAGCTGCACATTTTCCACATCCATTCTGCTACTATCTCCCCCATGCTTCAGCATTTCACCACACACTCGATCAATTCCTGGGGCTTTCCCCATTTTAACTTTCTTCATTGCTTCCACAACTTCCATCCTACTGATTTCTTCCTCTCTTCTCACCTCCCTCCTTCTCCCAGCCATTCCCCAGCCACTTATACTTGCATTACTTTCATTCTCTGTGTTCAACAATTCATTGAAGTGTTCTCTCCATCTGCTCACTTTTTCTCCCTTCTCCACTAGTAACTACCATTTTTATCTTTCACCCCCCAACTAACTTCTTTGGTACCCTGTCTAACTCTCTTTACCCCTTTCCAGAGAACATTTTCTTACATTCCCTCCACTTTACACTCAAATTCCTTCCATATTCCTCATCCATTTTCTTCATACTCTCTCTCACTAATCTTTTCACCTCTCTCTTCCTCTCTACATATAACTGTCTCTTCCGTCTCTCAACTTCTTCCTCGCCCCTGTTTCTCATCTACTCACTATATGGTTTCTTCTTTTGTGTCACAGCCTCTCTAACCTCTTCAGTCCACCATGCTGTTCCCTGCAAGCCCATTCGTCTTCTCTTCAGCCCACACACCACCTCACATGTTGCACAGATTTCTTCCTTGAATATCTTACACACACCTTCCACGTCCTCCATCTGCTCCAATCTATACTTACCCAATCGGTCCTCCACTTCCTTCTTATATTCTGCCTTTTTTCCATCCTCTTGTAACTTTTCTACCCTCCTTGTAAGAACTACTTCCATTCTCAAGGTCAAGGTCGACCCGTGAGTGTTTTAAGAAAATAACTCAAAATGGCTTTGATCTGATTTCAGCGAAACTTGATGGTAATGTTGTGGGTCAGTCAAGGAGAAAACCTGCTGCTTTTGAATGCAATACATCAAAAGTCAAAGTCGCAGGTCAAGATAAACATAAGTTTTTTGTTAGTTTAAGACCCAACTTTGTTGGCTATAAGGCAAGAATAAAAGGATCAGATTTTAAGAACAATCAGTCAAAGGTGATGGAAACATGGAAAGGCCAACAGGTCAAGGTCACAAGGCAAGGACAAATCAAACACTTAGATTTTGTTTTATTTGAGTCAAACTTGTGGATGGTTTTATGTTCAAGTCAGAACGAAGGGATACATTGGGGAACAATAAATCAAAAGTCATGGTCACAGGGCAAGGTCAAAGTTCAATTAGTGTATCTACGTGTGAACGAAATAATTAAGACAGTTTTGATCCGATTTGGATCAAACTGGTTTCATGAGTTGAGAATCACCCATAGGCTGATCTATTGCTTTAGAGAACAGTAGGTCCAGGGTCAAATTCACATAGCAAGATCAACTTAAATAATTTTTATCCAGTGCAAATTAAACTCTCTAGAAGGGTTTAGGTTGAAACAAGGATATAGGGAATCGATTTTGAAAACTAGTCAGTTGTCACGATCATTGGGCACAGACAACTGAGACGGTTTTGTTTTGAATGGAACCAAAATTGGTGGACAGCCAAGAATGGAACAATCTGCTCTTGAGGGCAATCTGTTGAAGGTCCAGGTTACAAAGCAAAGTCAAGTAACAGGTTCCTAAACTACGTAGTTGGAGCGGGTATTACACGCTGTGAGTGCTCTCTCTTGTGTTCAGCTTACGATTGTCTATAAATGGCTTATTAAAAGTTTCTGTTTTTTTTAAGCTCTCCACGTCTAAAGATATCCCCTAATTTTTATAAAATAATGAGTCAGTGAAACATAACGTATAACAGACGTTATCGATATTAGGGGTTATAATATTAAGGAAAAAAAATACATGTTTCGTTACCTTGCTACCATACAACCCAAAGAGTATAACACGATTAATAATTTCATGGTTGGAGACGTAAAAAAAGGATCACAGGTATGAAAAGAGAGCGAAAGAAACAACGTCGACACCCTGCCAACCTTCAAGTGACGCTGCGCTCCAGGAGTTTCTGGTCTTTGTTTATACTCTGGATGGCGTAGTTTCCCTGCTTTCGGTATTTGCTGTTGCATTGAAGTAGAAGGATAGGTACCACCAGTTGCTTTAAGGTCTGTAGTAACTGAACACGAAATGGATTTGCTCATAGGTAATATTGAAGATTTCTTACACCATAAAATGTTGCATTACCTAATATGATTCTTTATACTGCAGTGGCACCACTGACTACAAATGAAAACTAGTAAGGCAAAGGACACTTTTCATAGCTGCACCCGTCCCTGTAATACCGCAAAGGGAAAGCAGTAATTACTTACGGCAGAGGCAAGGGGCGAAGCACAGGAAGCTCACCTTCTATATCTCTGATCCAGATGAAGGTTTATTTTTGTGCAAATTATCACTTACCTACGTCAAAACTATGGAGCTTCTCCCTGAAGAGCCATTCTCCCCTTTAGGGAGGTGGATATCGGAGGTGCCACCGTGCCTATAACGTGGCCGGGAAGAACGTATACCAGTATTCAATATTTCGTAGGTTAGAAACTAAGACCGTATATAAAGATTCTGGCCAGGACCCTCAAGGGCTTTGCTGCCTATGTGGTGAGTGGCTTTAGGGTTCTCAGCCTGCATAAAAAGTGGTTCCAGTGTTTATCTACCACTGTGCAAAATTTCACGTGCTTTGGTGTACACACACACACACACACACACACACACACACACACACACACATATATATATATATATATATATATATATATATATATATATATATATACTGGAGCCTCTGTCGTCCAGTGGTAGAGTGTGTTTCTCGCACGCTGGTGGGCGCGGGTTCGCCTCCCGCCAGGGTTGTAAAAACTTTGGGAAGCGCTCATGAAGCCACTGACCACTTTGGCGGTTGAACCAATGTCGCAAACTAGTATCCTTGCACCCAGTCGATTTAAGTCTGGCTGATTACACTAGGTTCACAGACTACACACACATCCAAAGCCACTACAAGACTACAATTACACTTACAAGCACTTCTCATCCTACAATAAGTCTCTACCAGAGAGCCTAAGCCACTGGGTAGAGATACATTGGCTGTATCGTCCCTGCTTCGGTAGGGATAGGCCGGTACTGCAGTGGACCTCAATGGGACGACGAAGGACTAGGGAGGGGATAGTGTTGAGAACGAGATTTTCTAGTTAGATAGTGCTGGAATACTCCCTACGATTCTCGAATTTTTTCTTTACATGTCAGAGTTGCCAGATAACCTGCTGCTGTGACTGGAGCTCGTTTGTGAAGGTATGCATTCATTTTTATTCTGTTTATTATCTCTGTAATGTTATAAATATGTGATTGTTAAATTATGTAATTTTATTTCAGTTTGGTAAAACATTTAAAGTGTTATGTAATGTAAGAAAACTCTGGGATATTTTCAATGTCTCCTAGTTGGTAACTGTTGTAACTGTTTGTTCCCCTAAGAATAGAATAGATTATTCTAGAATATAGGAAGTTTATATAAGAATGGGGAAGAGATTAAAGCACAGTCAGTTCAGTTTGAGCTTAGTTTAGTGTCAGTGCAGTGTAACTGCAGATTGGATAGCTCTGGTACTTGTGAAAACAGTGAAGTGTAGTTAGCTTGCATTAAGTGTAATTGCAGTAGTGAAGACTGTATAGCTCCAGCACTTGTGAAAACAGTGAAGTGAAGTTGGCAAGCATTAAGTGTAATTATTTGGAAAATTAAGACAGCAAACTTAAGAAGCCAGTGTTTATTTACTAAGCCTGTGCTGATCCTGTGTACTATACACAGAATGGCTGGCCACAGGAAGAACAACTCACTGGGCAATGTCCTTCCTTTACTGTAAAACTGCTGTTGGAGCCTGAGTCAATTTGGGACGGGAACGTAACAATGTTGTGGGATTATTTGCAAGAAGTGAAAATTCCAGATTTCTCAGATGTTATAAAATCATTGCTTGGGCTCTGCACTGACTGAGTGCGAACAGCAATTGTAAACACTTCACCATCGGTTTGTTATCATATTCTGCCCGTAACATATTTATTATCGGTCGATATGGGCACAACACCGAATGCAAAACTACAAGAAGAGTTGCCAAAACTTTTATTTTTTAAAGATTCATGATGAAATCTTTTTGCCTTCTATTTGTGGTTGGTTAGGCACCTCCCCAGCAAAACAACACAGTGACGATCGTGATGACTTGCTTGTTCCCCTTTCCAGCAAGCAAATAACAGGTAACAGGTTAGTCAACAGTGCCTAGTGTGACAACTCTTTTACAATGCCATCATTTAGAGTAAAATAATTACTTTGTAAGCTAACGTATCACCAAATTTCTTAGGTACGAATGAAGGCATCAATGATGATGACGACGCCGTCGATGTGGGTCTTAAAGATGATGATGGTGATGATGGTGGTGGTGAAGATGATGATAAATTACAGAAAGAATGGACAGGCTTGACTCCACTGAATTACCTCTACTTATTTTTATCACCAACTTTTAATGCGTTAAGACTCCTTTAACTTACAACGATGGTGAGGGTTGGAGACAGGTAACAACCACGTGTAACCGTATGGAAAAATTACTCATTAAGAAATAATCTCACACAAGCGAGAAGTCCACCGTCCTCCAACTTATGAGTTCAGATGAAAGGCAAATATAGTCGCCATTATGAAGAGGATATTATGTAAAATACTAAGAAGCTCAAACCATCTAGATACAATTTACCTGTAGGCTCGCCCAGGAAGGTTTTTTTTTCTTCCCCTACTCTACATACATTTCTGAGACGAGAATGGGTGGCCCCCTACTCCCAATTGTTGTTAAGATGGGATTATTTGCCCTTAAGCACGTCAGAAATTAGGTTGACAGGGAGAGAGAGAGAGAGAGAAAAGCCATATTGTGACTCGGTGGTCTATTCCCCTCACTCTTGACCCGTTTACATTAAATCATACAAGAGATTGGCCGGTCCACCTGCTCTGTTGAATATAATACCAGTGAAAATGCATTTTTTAAAAATCTGTTATTCACACACAATAATCAGTCATTAATAACACTGATTTACATCACTTTGCTGACTAGCAGCTCATGCCAGATTAAGGGTAATTCTGGCATGCTGATCTCGAAAATCACAATCATTTTCCGCTAGAATGTCAAATTTTCCCAGAAAATGCTGAATGCTGTCACTGACATGGTCTCATTGTAGTATAATGCTGAGGTAGATGACTATAAAATGCCGTAATACGCTGTGACCCCCAGTATTTCTGTTGCTCCCGAGTACATGCGGTATTTACACCTTTGTCAGTCCGAGAAGCGGGGACCGGAAGCTCCTCTGGCCGATATGATTCAGCAGCCAGTGACAGAATGCCTGGTAGGGAGGGGTTAGTTGTCAATAGAACGCCTGGTAGGGAGGGGTTAGTTGCCTACAGGACATCTGGTAGGGAGGGGTTAGTTGTCTACAGAACACCTGGTAGGGAAGGGTTAGTTGTCTACAGAACGCCTGGTAGGGAGGGGTTAGTTGTCTACAGAACGCCTGGTAGGGAGGGATTAGTTGTTGGTTGGATGACTGCAGCGTCGGTGCCGTGCTAATTATTCGAACCAGCTATTGCTTCATTTATACTGATTGTGTCACAGAAGACAGTTGCTTCTGATTGAAAATGTAAAACTGATACTAATGTATTTTGCTATATCAGTGGATCTTTTTACCACCCCAAAACAACCCAGAAAAATCAGAGTTCGTTTGCAAAGCGTATCGCACTTACTTTGGTTTTCCTCTTAGTGACCAAGAGAAACCATGGGCCCCCTATAAGGTGTGCAGGACATGTGTGGAAAACCTCAGGCAATGGACAAAATCTCAGAGGAGGAGTCTCAGTTCTGGAGTTCCGATGGTGTGGCGGGAACCCCGAAACCACCTGACCGATTGCTATTTTTGCATGATCAATATGTCTGGTTTCAGTGCGAAGACAAAAACTTGCATTGAGTATCCCAATCTTCCCTCAGCTTTGCTGCTTGGTCCTCACTCGGATGAAGTCCCTGTGCCTACTTTCACCACTTTGGATGTCGCAAGTTCGGATGAAAGTTCAGCACCTGAACTATATGACATAATGACGATGAATATATTGCCTCAAGTAGCGATATCAAGAGTACGAGGCCATTCATGGAGGCTGAACTGAACGATATGGTAAGGGATCTCAATCTGCCAAAGTCATCTGCGGAATTATTGGGGTCAAGGCTCAAGGATAAGAACATGTTGCCACAAGGAATAAACATCAAGTACCGCAACTGAGAGGCAGATTTACTGCATTACTTCACAAAGAAAGATGGTTTTGTTTATTGTAATGATATATTCTATGCGCCAGATGAATGGTGGCTCTTTACTGACAGTTTGAAGAGAAGATTGAAGTGTTTGCTGTTGCACAACGGCAAGAAACTCGCCCCCAATCCCATCGGTCATTTAGTCAACTTAAAAGAAACATATATCGCAACGAAATTGATTCTTGAAAAAAAAAAAAAAAAAAAAATCAAATACAGTGATTACTACTGGATGGTGTGTGGTGATTTGAAGGTGCTATCAATTTTTTTAAGGCAGCAAGGAGGATACACCAAGTTTCCTTGTTTTCTATGTCTCTGGGACAGCTGTGTGAAGAAAGAACATTGGCTACAGAAGGAATGGCCATCCAGAGAACAGTTTACAGTTGGAGAGCAGAACATCAAATATGTACCGTTAGTTCAACCTCAGAAGGTTCTGCTGCCCCCACTACGTATAAAATTAGGCCTGATGAAGCAATTTGTAAAAGCACTCGACAAATAAAGGGCATGCTTCCAATACCTTTGCTTGAAGTTCCCCGCACTTTCGGAAGAAAAACTCACGGCTGGAATATTCGACGGACCACAAATAAGGCTACTCATGAAGGACGAGGAATTCGTGAAATCCATGACACTGGATGAGAAAGATTTCTGGACTGCATTTGTCAAAGTAGTTTCGAATTTTCTTGGAAACGAGAAAGCAGAAAACTGTGAATCCATCGCGGAAACTCTCCTGACATCATTGAGAGACCTGGGGGGCAAACATGAGCGTGAAAATGCATTTTTTGCCCAGAGAAGCTCGGCGCAACCAGTGAAGAACAAGGTGAAAGGTTTCACCAGGATGTCAAGACAATGGAGCACTGGTATTAGGGGAAATGGAACGCCAACATGATGTCAGACTACTGCTGGTGCTTGCAGAATGACTGTTCGGACGCTAAATATACTAGGAAATCTAAGAGAAGGAAATTCTAGCCTTAGATCAACTGCCAGTGCTAACCAATTGACTTGCATATCACATTTATGCATTTTTGTTGTAGCCTTTCCAGTGAATTTCCATTACAGTGCCGTATAATGCTGGTCGTATTCCCTTTGTTCCGTAAATATACTCATGTGTTTTGTGAAGAATTTTGATATTCTACATAATTTTTGAAAGTACAGACTAAATCAGCACTCTCGAATTGTAGGAAATCAGCATGAATCATTAAATCAGAAAAAAAAATCAAAATGTAGACGAGTGAATTTATGCAAATTATTAATCTTCACATAACACATTTTTCTACAATATCAGCAAATTAACCCCTTATTACCCCCTTCGCAGCACAAGGGTCCAAATCTCGGTTACTGAAATCCAGTGCATTATGGGTATGACACCAACTTATGCAGCTCGCAGTATTATACATGCTAAAACAAGAAAATCAAGTTGTTTCAGAAGGATTCGATATACACCGTCTTTACGGCACAGTCGTCACCCCCATTCCAGTCCTGTCAAACCAGATCATCAGGGATTTCATTACAACGTCCTGAAAGACTTATTATCCCATTTAATCTAATACTCATCCTACTGCAAATCCTCAAGAGCACAGTTCTTACTATCATTAAAGGTGATGTCACATGCCATTAATATATATGAGCATTAATATTAGGATTTTCTGAGTCAAATTAACCTATTCCAGATGTTAGGATGAGATTTAACTATAGGACTAAGATAAGGAATGTGAGAGAAAAGGAAAAACCATAGGGTAGGGAGACCATAATTCTTGTCCCTCTACAACTCCAGCACTAGCATAGCTTGTGCCCCTCATTCCTCCCACCGCACGCAGGCGTTCACCTGTTAACCCCTTCGATCGTCAGTAGTAGGTGAATTCAAAGTCCGGGAGTACTTTCCTGATAATGTATTAAGCACTGCTATCCATCTCCACCCTTACGCGCCTCCCTGCTGTTACTAAATGGCTCTCTAGCCGCTCTCTAGCCGGCACGCTCCTTTGAACTCAGAGTATCAGCAAAATTTGAATTAGGCCAGACCTTAGGTAAGGGATTTGGATCACGTCACCCTACTTAGAACACTTATAGCAACACACTTATAATATACATACACACTACATATTACAAATGGTTACACACACACACACACACACACACACACACATACACACACATACACACACACACACACACACACACACACACACACACACACACAAGCACGTGTGCATGCGCGCACTTACCCTAATCCTCGTATTCCACGATGCACATTGAAAGAAAAAAAAAGTAAATATAATGTTTAGGAAGTTCAGAAAACTGATCCCCGCACTATAGAACTATTCCCTTTGTTGTCTTCCCACCTCTGATTCATAAAGGCTAAGTCAAGGCAGTCGTATTGCTTGAGCTCATGATTCGAACTCATTAGCTGTTCAGGACAAGCATGTACTCATTATGCTGACGTTACTTACAAGTGTCTTAATGTTCCATATTGGCAACTCGGTATTAAAATAAATCAAAGCATAGCGTTCTCTGATGGTAAATCAAGCTAATATAATAATATTACATGACGTCCTGTTGTCTCGGCCAAGTTGATGCGTTGTACAGGACCAATTCATACCCAACACAGTTATACTTCTAGGCATGCCCAGTCAGCTAGTATTAAAGTACGTTGAGATAGTGTGGAAAAAAATCTTGAATGAGGTAATTGTTCTTCAGTGCATTCAAAATTACTTGATACCTATAATACGTCTAACTGTTTCATTTCCCGTGGAACAACTAATCATGAGGTAATACTGGTAGCATGTGAGATGATTTTAATGGCATAATACTTATTCTTTCCAGTACTGTAATTTCTGTCTATATATATATATATATATATATATATATATATATATATATATATATATATAGATAGATAGATAGATAGTTTTATATATATATATATATATATATATATATATATATATATATATATATATATATATTAAAATTATTAGCAACCGTGGCTCAGTGGGTTAGAAGACTCCGCTCTGACCGAAGGGTCGGAGGATCGAATCCACCCAAGGGTCATTGGTAGACATCAGGAAGGGCATCCGGTCATAAAATGCTGCACGCTCCAATCCAAAGAGTCCTCTACCCAGGGGCAACGCCTTAGCCCTTCGGGGATACCTGGCGTAAAACCAAATTATTTTTTTATTATATATATATATATATATATATGGAGCCTCTGTGGTACAGTGGTAGAGTGTGCATTTTGTGCACGGGTGGAACAGGATTCACGCCCCGCCAGGGTTATAAACTTTGGAAGTGTTCATCCGGCCACGTACAGCATTGGCGGACACAAGGGGTGCTGTGGTTGAACCAGTGTAGCTTACTGTAAAGTATGGTTGCACCCAGTCGGCTTGTGCGGGCCAATTACACTTGGTTCACAGACTACACACACATCCAAAGCCACTCCAGCACTACAATTACACTTACAAGTGTTATGAATCCATATTATAATTACAAATCATAATAGATAGATAGATAAATAGATAGATAGACGGAGCTCCACGCAAGCCTGGGAAAGGGAAATGATCTTGCAAGTTAACTGAGGAAATGTTGACTATACACAGGATGTAGCAAGTCAGGGGATGATATAGGTAGTGTGTCAGCGAGATAGCATACGAACAAAGCCTAGTGACCATACACACATACTCACACACAGATTTCTGGAACTTTCCAACCACAGTGTAACACACGTGACACGACCCGTTTCACCAGAATTTAGAAAGCAGAGCTCAGAAGGAGGCTAGCATTAGAACCGACAGGTAGTGGAGAGAGTGAACAAGAATAGGGGCCCAACTAGACTTACTGTTCTTCTTATATTGTCTCTGTAAGACATACCCGGCTCAACTTAGATGTTCTCTGAAGATAATAAATTAAGATCAACTCACTGTATTCATCTTTAATTCCTACAACAAGAATCGAGAGTGACACAAGCACTTCTCACCCTACATACAATCTCTACCAGACAGCCTAAGCCACTTGGTAGAGATACATTGGCTGTATCGTCCCGACTTCGGTCGGAATAGGCAGTGGATATTCAAACGGCTGATGATGATGATGATGATATAGTTTTAATTTGGAAAAGGCCTTTGACAGAGTCCCCAGAGAGGTGGTGAAGTAAGCAATGAGAAAGCTTGACTTGGAGGAGTGGCTGGTTGGGGTGGTTATGGCCATGTATGTTGGTGCTCGCACCCAGGTAAGAGTGAATGGAGTCCCATGTTGTTTATCATGGTACTTGAAGCCCTCTCACGTGACTTCAGAAACGGACTCCCATGGAAGATGTTGTATGCTGATGATTTGGTGTTGATTGCAGAGAATGAAAGGGAAGCGAAGGAAAGATTTAGGAAGTGGAGAAATGGCATGGGGCACAAGGGCTTAAGGGTAAATGCAGATAAAACAAAAGTGATGATATCTAGGTTGGTGGCGGTATAGTCAAAGAAGAGGGACAGTGGCCATGTGCAGTTTACCACAAGGGCGTGGGAAGTAATTCCATCTTGTGCAGTGTTTGTGATAAATGGGTGCACAAGAGATGTAGTGGTATTAGAGGTAGACTGCGAGATAATGCTGATTTTATGTACACGGCATGTCGGGGAGAGCAGGTGGGGATTGTCGGGCGTGAAAGGAGTGAACTTGCTGGTGAGTTTCTTGAGTCTGTGGAAGAGTTCTGTTAATTAGGAGACATGTTATGTGCTGGAGGTTGGGCTGGAGGTAGCTCTGTGGCTAGGGTGAAAAGTGGTTGAAAGAAGTTCAGGGGGCTGTTGCCTCTCCTGACATTGAGAGGACTCTCCCTATGTGCTGAGAGGTCTTTGTATACAGTATGTGTTAGGACTGTGATGCTGTATGGTAGTGAGACCTGGTCAGTAAAGGAAGAGGATACTCGCAGGCTCAAACGTACAGAAATGACAATGATTAGCTGGATGTGCAGTGCGTCCCTGCGTGGAAGGCCTGGGGGGGCTGGGTTTAAGATGGAAGAGTTGAGAGGTAGGATGGGACTGGAGTGTATTGGTGTTGTGATGAGAAGAGGTAGATTGAGATGGTTTGGGAATTTGCAGAGGATGGGGGATGATGATTGGGTGCAGAGAGTGAGAAATGTTAATATTGGGGGTGGGGTTGCGAGGGGTAGACCGAGAAAGACGTGGGACGAGGTCATTAATGAGTGACTGTGTAAGCAATAATACATAGTAGTAGTAGTAATAGTAATTGTTCCCTAGGCAGTCTGGCCGAACAGCCCCGAGTCCCTTAGGAAGGCCATGGCCGGGACCGGGCTTTCCCACAGTGCTCTCAAAAAGCGTATGTTGTGTTGTTGGCGTAGATGATTGTGGCAATGCAGTCTTCCATAATGTACTTAATAGTATGGGGTGCTATGTTGCATCCTGAACACGCATCAGCGACGTAGTCATCCAACCTCTTCTGGTAGCTTAAGAGGGCTGGATGGTGCTCACATCTCAGCCTGGCCAGGTGGACCGTGTCCTAATGAGGGAGAAATAATTCAGAAGGATGGATGTCAGGAGGCCGTGCATGCAGCTGTGTGTTGTCTCTAGGTGACTGAATGGAGCGGCGAGTGATATGAGTGTGAATATGCTTCTGGAACCTGGTCTTAGGTGGGGGAGGGGGGAGAGATGATAGTATTTATGAATGATATCGTGTGCTGGGTGTTGTTTTGATGTTCCTTGGTGTGGATGGATGTGTTGCCATGTAATGTAGTGGATGTTGTGGGTTTGTGGAGGCTGCAGCAAGAATCTGGGTGCCTCTCATGTCTAGATGATCCTTGACTTTGAGGACTTTGGTTTCTTGATGAAGGAGGTCTGTGGGTGTAGTAGTAGTGTAGCCTGTGATTATTTTTAGGGCCTTCTTCTGTATGGTCTGTAGAGTGTTGTAGTGTGTTTTAGTGAGGTTAGGAGCCCAGGCAGGGCTTGCATGATTCATCATTTAACGTATGTATTGTTTGTATACTGTGGTGGTGGTTTCTTTGTTGTGTCCGAATGTTGTATGGGCAAGTGACCTCAAGGCATTAAGTCTTGGTGTTATATTATTTTTAATGTTCGTGATGTGTTGTTTAAATGACATTGATGTGTTGTATGTTGCACCAAGGATTTTGTGTGTGTGTGTGTGTGTGTGGTACAGGAGTGTTGTTTATGGTGAGGAGTGGGATGTGACTGTGTTCTGCTGTCCAGTTTGTGAGAAGGGTCACTGTAGATTTGGCGGGGCCTATTTTGAGCCTGTTTGTGGTGAACCATTCGTGTAGTGTGTTGAGGTAAGGTTGGATGATGCGTGCAGCTGTATTTTCGTTTTGGTGCGTGCATGTAAGTGTTATAACATCTGCATAGGAAGCTATGTGTATCTGTGGCGTGTGGGATGTGGGTATCTCGTGCATGCATAGGTTAAAGAGTGTAGGGGACAAAACAGATCCTTGGGGGACGCCGTTTTGATGTTTCTGATATTAGAAGACTGACCGGCAAATGTTACGTGTGCACATCTGCCTGCTAAGTAGTTTGCCATCCATCTTTTTGTGTTATTGTGCATGGTTGTGTTGAGTATTTTGTTTGTGAGGTTGTGGCAGGGGATGGCATCAAAAGCTTTGCTGATGTCTAGTGTGATTAGGAGTGTTCTGTATGGTGGCCTAGCTGAATTTATGGCATCGAACACTCTCTGTGTAAGGTCTGTAAGAAGGGTGTTTGTGGAGTATAGTGGCTTAAAGCCATGTTGTGATTGGGCTAAGGGAATGTGGGGTGTGACTAGTTGTAGTACCAGTCGTTTAGTGACTTTAGAGGGGGTGCATAGGAGTGTGATGGGGCGGTGTGAGGAGGGTAACGTAGGGTCTTTGTTAGGTTTAGGGATAGTAATGATAATGCCATGCTTCCAGATGTTGGGTATTATGTTGTGTAAGTAGCTGTAGTGTGATATGTTGGTGAGTGCTTGCATGCCTTGTGGTCCAAGGTGTTTAAGGTGATTGTTGCTTATGTTGTCTGGTCCACAGGCAGATGAGTGCTTAAGGTTGTTAATGATGTGCTTTGTCTGGTTGTATGTGAAAGGTGCATAGTCTGGGTCTGTGGGGAACTGTCTCTTACGTCGGATGATACGTCGGTCTTCGGGATGGGGGTTTAGATGGCTGACTTGTGAAAAGTGATTGATGAGAGTGTTTGTTTGTTGTTTGTTTGAAGGTATGGTGTCTGTTGTTGTGATGGCAGCGTGTGGTTGTGTAGTGCTGCTGTTGGAGAGTGTGATGCTGTTAAGTGTTTTGTAGAGCTTGCTGATGTTTGTTTTGTGGTCAAGTGTTTGGAGGTAATTTTTCCAGTTTAGTGTTAGCTGTTCTGATATTTTATTGTTTATTTGAGTGTTGAGTTCTTGTATTTGTTGTACGGTGTCTTGTGTACGGGGTGTTGGGGAGTGTCGCAGTGTGTCCCGTTGTCTGATGAGGCCTTGAATTTCTTGTGTGAAGTTGGGGTTGTGTCTCTTTCTGTTGCCTCTAGGGATGTGTCTTTTGTTTGCGTTTTGTATAATTGTATTGAAAGTGTGCACAGCAGTGTTGATGTTTTGTGATGGGTGTACTGTTTAGTGTTTCGAAATGTTGTTCTGTTTCAGTTACAAAGGCCTCCCAGTTGAGTCTCTTATAATTAGTGTATGTGTGTTTGTGGCCAGCTGGGGTGAACCTGGTTTTGGGTTTAGAAGGAAAACAATGCAAAACGTCCTTAGCTTCAGAGTATAAACAAAACACAATACCCATAGATTCATACAGTTATGCCATATCACTCTACGCACACGTTTAAAATTACACATGCTTAGAGAATAATGCTTTTTTATTGCCATTAGTATACCGATCTATTTTTCCCAATTCAGAATGGGGTGAGGATTAATAACAACACTACGTAAAATCATCATCATCGTCTCCAATATACTGAGTATGTTTCCTACCCAATGTTGGGGTAAGGTATATGTCACGGGCAGGACTCAGATCCCAGGCCATATGAAGCATACTCGCACATTAACCCGTCTCCTACCACACCTTTCAGGTGTTAACCCTCAGTTATTTTTCCACCACAGGGGTCTGTTCTTGGACTAACAAGTTTCCTCCATGGATCTATTTACAGCCTTGGACAAATTTCACCTCACTGATCTATTTCTTCATTGGCATTTTTTCGCTCATGGAGATATGCATATGGACAATATTTTCTCCATAGACTTCATCTCAAAGACCTATAACCTCCCATGAACATAAATTGCCGATGGGCGTGCTCTCCCCCATGAAACTAAGTTCCCTCTGGATCTATTGTATTTTCCCCCTTGAATCTATTTTTGCATAGACATTATTACTAATGGACCAATTTTGTCACTAGTACCTATATACCCCATTTGACCCCATGTTCCTACGTAAATCCATTTCCATAGAGATATATTCCCCACGAACCTATTCCAACCATGAGCCTTTTACAAATGGACCTAATCCCCATGGAACTATTTTCCAACTACTCACCTTCACTCCCATACATCCACTTGCCCTTCATACTCACTCACCCACCCACCTGCCTGCATTCCCACCCACAACACCCCATTTTCCATCCACTCAAGGCACCCCTCCCACCCACCCACTCACGCCATACTGCTCAGTCATCCAACCAGCCAGATCCATCCACTCCTCTCATTCTGCCCACTCCACCCTACCTCCTCCTACCCCCCAGTCAGATTCACGCGCACCCCTTCACACCTGCACCCTGTCCAACCACTCACCCACCCTGTCCACTAATCCACCCACCCTACCTACCCCGATTACCATGCCCACGCCACCCAGTGCACCCACCTCAATTATCCGTCCACACACACACACACACACACACACACACACACACACACACACATATGCAGGCATCTATTTGCTACCAAGCATAGATTACTCGTATGACAGAACTCTACGAAAACTTTTCAGGACTTTCAAGAGCCTGAAGCAGAGATATTAAGGACCTATGTATATTTAGCCATTTTCTGCCATGAATAAATAAACAGAAAATTCTTCTTCTTATTATTATTGTTATTATTATTATGCACACACGTCCGACCATCACGCACACACACACACACACACACACACACACACACACACACACACACACTTGCGCTCCCGTCTAACAATTACCAAGTAAGGAACACGGTAGAATTCTAGGATAACTTTTCGGGAATTTTTCTAGTACTGTAGACAGAGTGAATGAGGAGGCAGACATATCAAGAAGAAGTGAGAGTCATGTAAGTGAGGGGGGGAAGACCGAGTGAGAGGTGTAATGAAAAAAAATAATAATGTATAGAAGTAAAATTTGTGTACAGTAAATGCGGAGAGAAAGACCAACATCAAGGTGGAAGAAAGAAAAGACAGTGTATAGATGTGATGTTAATACAGGAGTAAGGAGAGGGAGGCCGAGAACGAGTAGTATATAATAAGTGAGGAGGATGGTAGAGTGAGAAGAGGAAACGAAGAGTGATGAGATTGGATGCTTATGAAAAACTGCTGGTAATCTTTGTGTGCAGTGTTTACAACAACGTCCGTCACTGCCTCGTAAGTGTGGACTTGACTCTCAATATTCATTGTACAGTATCTCTGTCGTCAAGAAATATTAGTAGAATGTATTTATTCTAACCTGAAAAAGATTCTTAACCTGTTATGGATATTGTGATGGCCAAGTGTAGTCAGACCAAAGGGATATTTGTATTAGTAACCAAGAACACTTATTTCTAACTTATAACGAAGGCTTATTCCAGTTACTATTAAACTGCAATCAAGATGGGCGAGTGACCCAATTCTGTCAGGTAAACACAACCTCATATATCAATGCATCTGTTTGGTGTGAATGGAACTTACATCACACTGTCCAATGCATAAAGTTGTGAACATAAATACTGACTCACTTCTTTACGACAAAAAACGACGCAGCTAACAATTATGGTATGTTGAAACCCGGTGATGCGATCTGTGGAACCAATCAAGCTTTTCAGAATGATATCTAAGATCTTCAAAACTGTTTAATTAAAAAGTGGATCCCAGTAAAACTACAGGAAACTAACTCTGCAGTCCACCATCCTTCCACCAGGAGGTGGAGTGTGGTGGGGGGAGATGAGAGGTGTTTGTGCATCCGGGGAGGTCCTCTGATAGGGTGCATTGGAGCCATCTTGGAAAGGCGCCCCTCTCCAGCGTCAGATCTGTATCCTGTCCTTACATTACAAATTGATCTTGAGCCTGAGAGAACTGTATCTGGTATGGATGAGTAACCTAATATCTATGCGGATCCCATTTTAATTTTGAGTACTGTCGGAGCAACTTTAGTGTTCTAGTCCACTTAATGCCAAATGAGTTTCTTCAGTGGAGAGTGTGATACAGGAGTCGAGTATGTTAATAATTGACTGGATATGCAATACTGTGTGAATGCAGAAGTAAGTTAAACAATAAAACATTTTAAAACTATGCTTCCGACCAAAAACATAGTACATTTTCCATACAGTCATACAGATAAACGTTATATTCACACACCTAGTAACACACATAGTTAGGTAACAATAACATACGAATTATCATGACCTTTTTTCCATTTCACAATGGTATGAGAACCAACACCAACTGAAACAACTTTATTGAAGACACTGCACATAAGTTTCATTTGTTATAGAATAAAATGTAAGATAGAATATGAAATGGAAATACATGAGTTGTAATGCGTGATGTGTTGACTGATGTGGATTATTCTAACACTTGGAAAGGTGTTCTCGTGAGGTCAGGAAGCTTACTAACACCTCTTCCTTACCTGTTGATTTCTGATTATACGCCGTTACTGAATCTTGTGAATTATTCATGCAATCTACTGTATGTCGACAGTAAAAGGTTAAAAGATGCCAAAAAAAAAAAAAAGAAGAAAAAAAAAGATGATATTAATGGGTAGCTTGGAATATAAATCGTTAAGGAACAGGGGTTAGGAAGCTTCCTTATCCGACGAGAATACGAGCCTTGGTGGTGTAGTGGTTCAAGGCGCCAATGGAGAGATGATTATATTCCGACGGCGCTTTGATCTGAATCGCAAACAGACAGCTGGATATTTTACTATCATGCAGTGTCATTAAGACCCTGGAAGGGTCCCTTGCTCTTAACTCTTAGATCCACGACGTCCTTTTTGTAATTTATTTTTGCCATCAGATGACTTTATTTAGTCACCAACAGACCTCCAGTAACTACCTGTATATGTATAAAACACCTCAGGTTTGAAAAGGCTATGTAAAGGTTAATATAATCATCTGGATTTAGGAAGACGAAAATCACGTAACTGAAGGGTTTAGTAATCTGGACAGTACTAACCCAGCCTAGTGACTCAGCCAACAGGTAACCATTCTTCAATAGATGGCTATATCAACAGGTAATCACGTCGGCAGGAAACATCAGCAGGTAATAAATGAACAGGTGACATCAGGAAGTAAATGGTCAGCAGATAATAGTAGTAAGCAGGACAGAAAGGACAGAAAGGCGTAATAAGCAAAATAAATTGCTTATGAAAAGTGCTAGGGAGCCCACTTAACCAAAGAGGATACGGGCCAAAGTCTTGTTAGGTTAAGTTGGGTTGGTGTGGGTTAGGCTGGGAAAGATTAGATTGAGTCCGTTTATGTTAGGTTAGTTTAAGTTAGCCGGTAATGAATGTAGATTGGGTTGGGTTAGTTAGATATCTTAAGTTTTCTGGTAATTAAGATTGGAGATGAGGTTAGGTTTGGTTAGGTTGGCTTACGTATACTGTATTAAGTTTGTTAGACACTTAGATTGCAGATTATATGAGATAAGGTTTGGTTTGGTTAGCCCTGCTTTGGTTAGATTAGGTTAGGTTAGGTTAGGGTTAGATGTGGTTTGGTTGGGTTTGTTTTGAATGACTTGGGTAGGACTGGATTGGGTTAAGCCGAGGTGTGTTGGGATGAACTTAGAAAGGTTGTGGAAAAGAATGTAAATATTATCGCACGACCATTTTACTGAGTATACCACTGAAGGTGTTTGCAAGAATATTATAGTGACTTCCCTTTTATCTTAACTTTACTAGTACCAGACGATTTTACTGGAATTAAAATTAATGTCTCGAACTGAATTGGTTGTTGAAGGCCGTCGCTAACCCTCAGGTTCGAGAAATCTCTTCTAAGCTTAATAGAATTGGTTGAAGGTAGAATGAAAATACCTGATCAGAGAGAAGGGGGTTTAAAAAGCTAGAAACAATATATACTATAAGAGAGAAAAGGAAAAAGGTGGGTCTAGGAAAAGTGCAGGATTCATAGGCTAGGCCAGATATTATAATCTAATGGTGTTAGCATACAAATGTATTTTTGAAAAAAGAAACTTGTGATACATTAATGTAAGTTGCAGAAAACTCACAATATGGTGGGTTGGCTGGTTACAAGAAATTAATATTTCATCATAACATTAAGGCGAAATGAATGGTTTTCTTTGGTATACAGTTCAGGTAAGTGCTGCTAGCAGGCGAGAGATGCTGTCAGAACAATGGATGTCTAAAGAGAGGCTGATTGGAGCGTGCTGATTGACTTTCAGGTTCAGGTTACATTTACTGATCAGTCTCCGAATGGAAAAAGCTGACGTAATCAAATGTAATTCTAATCTGGAATTTACTTCACCAAACTACATACGTACGTATTAAAATGCTTACGTACGTACCGACTTGTCCATTTAACAGTCTAGGCTACATACCCGGCTACTTATCTACTAACCTATCTACGCACTAACTTACGGTAATTACCTTCCCACAAACAAGGCAACAGTAACATATATCCGTCACCGTGCCATACTGACAGCCTTTTGGAAAGTCTTTGCAACTCTCTTGGTAAAGGAGGGAGAATCAGATAAGTGGAGAGAAGTGGAGGAGAGGGGGAGGAGGAGGCTGGGATAGGGGTAGAGATAGGGAGAAGAGGTAAGGAAAGAAGTGGGAGACGAGAGAAAGAGGGTGGGGAAGAAGACAGGGTGAAAATGGGGCGTTTATGTTGGGAAAGGGACAGAGAAGCAGGGGAAAGGAAGGAATGAAAGGGGTAAGAGTGGACTGAACACGAAAGAGCAGGGCATAAGAGAGACAGATAGACAGACAGACAGAGAAGCAGAGAGAGAGAGAGAGAGAGAGAGAGAGAGAGAGAGAGAGAGAGAGAGACAGAGAGAGAGAGAGAGAGAGAGAGAGAGAGAGAGAGAGAGAGAGAGAGACAGACAGACAGACAGACAGACAGACAGAGAGAGAGAGAGAGAGAGAGAGAGAGAGAGAGAGAGAGAGAGTGGGTGAACGAGGAGAGGGAGGGAGGGAAGGGAAGGGAGGAATGAGTTGATGCAATGAGGTAGAACTGAATATACAAAAGTGATATATATTCAAGATTAAGGCAGTGAATAGAAACAGAGGATAACAACAACAAACTGTATTATACAGGAAACACACGGCTTTAATACGAGATAAAATAATACAGTTTTGCTTACCTTACTACCATAACGCCCACAAGCGCTAACGTAATAAACAGCTTCATGGCTGGGGACGGAGAAGATATTACAGGTACAAATCACAGCGGGAGAAACAACACCTTCACTCTAACTTGTAGTACTGAGCTCCAGATGTTTCGGGTCCCTGTTTATATACACTCTGGAGTGGATGTTTTAGTTTTTTCCTACTTTCAGTAATGGCAGTCTCAAGATATATGAAGACTACTAGCACCTCCGCCATTAACATCTGCAGCAGTCGAAAAACAAATTATTTCTTACTGAACACGGAAAATTTATTCCTCTCTACATCGGTACATGATTTCAATGAATTGTAAAAATATGTTATTGTCTTTTTGGCATTTCTTGTGATTGAAAAACTGTAACCAACAACTGGAAGCATATTCGGCGTCTCTCAACCCCGACTCTTTCATCTGTTGGCGTTAATTTGCCATCTAATGATGACATCACGCGCTCTGAATTGCTCACTGGCTACCCAATGGCCATGTAACAGACCATTGTAAACACCGCCCTCTTGTTGTCTATCAAGTCATGAAGCAAGTATTTGTGATAAATTTTATATCCATCTATCTATCCACATCTACTTCTCTATCTATCTGTCTATCAATCTCTCTCTCTCTCTCTCTCTATGTGGCCGGGAACCATCTGAGTGTGCCTTGGGCATTACTGAGGTTATTCTCTCGGGCATGGAAGCATACATTCCTTTCTCATTCCCTTTGAGCAGTACAAGAAAGCCTTGGTTTAATCACGCTTGTTCTAATGCTGTCCGCAACAAGGAGAGGGCCTACAAAAGGTACCGGAGCCAACCCACCCGTGAATCACATCTTTTATACGTTTATGCATGGAATCGTGCTAAGTCTGTTCTTCGCTCTGCAAAAAATAATTTCATCCGTGCTAAATGCTCTCAACTCTCCAACTCAAATTCTTCTCGCTCCTTCTGGCACTGCCAAAAAACTTTCTAACAACTTTACCTCATCATCCTTCCCTTCTCTGTTCTGCTCTGAACGCTCTGTAGCTATTTCTTCTACTGATAAAGCAGATCTCTTCGTTCAGACTTTGGGCCCGTTCACACCGAAGCCGGAACCAGACATATTGAGGCGCAAATTGTCCGACCACCAACGTCGGAAACAAACGGCTGTGGTAACAACCATTAAAATGTTTCATGAACCTGAGGAAGCGTTCACACCGGTGGTCCGAATAATGTCAGAATCTTGCGGTGCAAAAAAGTGTGCACCTCGTTTATCCGTTTGATTCCGACGTTACGTGGAGCTGTGTGACCGTGTTATCTGCAGGCGTGTAGCTACCATGGAGGACGAGAGGTTGACTGCGGCGGTACAGAGCCGTACCGCCATGTACGATAAACATACCCTAAAGTGTTTGTAACTTGTTTATAAGAGTTTGTAACTTGTATATAATTATATGAATGTACTTGGTCACAAGTACAGTCATTGCCATAAATAATCACCTATACTCCCGTACCCCGTGCCTCAGACTGGCTCCTTTATGCGCGGCAAGTCACACTGGAATAACAGGGGCTGAAAGGGAGGGGCCAGAGAGAGAAGGGAAGGTGGGTGGGGGGACGAGCGAGGGTGCTGGGGTGGAGTTAGGGAGGGGAGGGAGGGGAGGCAGGGGAAGGAGTATGAAATGTGAAGTTGTGGCCACATAATTTGTCTATTTTCTTTCATTCAGGGCATGATATAAAGGAGTTAATCGGTAGATAAAGCTTTTTACACCTTGTATAGTGGCGTCAGATAACAAGCTTTAGATAGGTGGTGATATAAGGGCTGGCTTGTGAGAGTAATATACTGACGTGATAGATCAAACATTAGTGAGGAGCCAGATATTTGTGGTTACCCGTGTAATTTGACTGCAGACACAGAATGGAATCTGGATGGCATTGATTTCCGTAACGTTCGTGTAAGAAACGTCCTCTACCTCTATATATAATTACTTATTGGAACTAAATATCATATGCAACCTTTGACACGGCTGTGTCCCCATTAGATATGATCATCCTCTCGGTATAGGCCTACACTCCCTCTATACAGTCACCATCATGTCAGTTCAATAGTTATTTAATTACATCTCTATATGAGAAGGCTATTTAAAATAACTGTGCGGAAAAGGTAAATAAATTTGATGTCTGTGCTCATGGGCGGATATGTTAACGGTATCTCTCATAATCTGTTAGAGGGAAAATGAAACAAAATCCTACCCAAACTCCCACAATATATATATATATATATATATATATATATATATATATATATATATATATATATATATATATATATATATATATATATATATATATATATGGCAATGTTTACCGACAATGGTCAAACCAAAGCAACCAGGAAAGCCTTAGTAAGTAGTTCAGTGGCCTCATGCTTTAAAAACCTCATGCAGGCTTCGAGGGACAGGGGAAACAATGTTGCTGATGGTTTGCCGGTTTCGTCTGAACAGCTCCCATTCGTCCTTGGTGTTCTGGAGGAGGCGGGCCCGTGTACTCTCGTTCTCTGGCTCCCACGCGTTGACAACCTGGGCTCACACAATCTCGATGGCTCCGCACAAATATTTGATCTGTCACGTCAGTACATTTCTCTCACGAACCAGTCCTTGAAATCGCCACCTATCTAAAGCTTGTTATCTGACGTCGCTATACAAGGAGTAAAATGCTTTATCTACCGAATAGTAACTCCTTTATATCATGCCCTGAATGAAAGAAAATAGACAAATTATGTGGCCTCATCTTCGCATTTCATTCTCCTTCCCCTACCTACCGTCCCTCCCCTCCCTCACTCCACCCCAGCACCATCGCTAGTCCCCCCACCCACCTTCCCTTCTCTCTCTGGCCCCTCTCTCTCAGCCTCTCTTACTTCTGTGTGACTTGCCGCGCATAAGGGAGCCAGTCTGAGGCACGGGGTACAGGAGGATAGGTGATTATTTATGACCATGACTGTACGTGCAGACATACATAGCCCAGTATTATGTTGCTAGTGACGTACATAACGTGCTTGGTTCATTACTACTGTATTACGATAGTGTATGTATATATTCTTATGTATGGAAGGTGTACACTCATGCTCAGGATATGCTCATATTATTTTATGTTACTGTACATTACCATGAGGTCGTATGGCTCCTGTGTATGATACATATGGTACGATCTTTTCATGCATTCTGTGCATGGATAGGAATTAATGGTGTTATAATTGTGTGCATTCTTGTCCTTAGCTATACCTTTCATTAGTGTGATGTCTAATAATTTAGTAACCTACCGCAATATTACGTATGGTACAGACATGTTGTTTGCATGAACATGTATCGGTAAATCATACCCAAACATAACCAACCCTAACATAACAGCCTATGCAGCTCCTGCAAAATATGT
>NC_136957.1:32063641-32066141 GCF_032717465.1 Coenobita brevimanus | reverse complement strand
TATATATATATATATATATATATATATATATATATATATATATATATATATATATATATATATATATATATATTGCCAGACACCTCAATCCCGTTTGGGGTGGCCACAAACAAATCGCCTCCAAGTCGCCCTGTCCCCCGCCATTTCACTTCCCTGCTCCCAGCTCACACACCACTCTCTCATATACCTCTCCACCCCATCCCGCCATCTCATCCTCGGCCTCCCCCTCCCTCTTTCCCCCTCCACCTCACTCACATACACTCTCTTCGACAGTCTTTCACCCTCCATCCTCTCCACATGGCCAAACCACCTCAGTGTGTTCCTCATAACGCTTCCTATCATATCCACATCAACACCACAACGCTCCTTTATATCCTCATTCGTCAGCCTGTCTCTCCATGTGACTCCACAGGCTCCTCTTAAATAACTCATTTCCACTACTCTCACTCTTGACTTGTGTCCTTCCAACAACGTCCAAGCTTCACTTCCGTACGTTAGAGTTGGTATCACAATACTGTCATGTAGTAACTTTTTCACTTCCATGCTCACTTCCCTGTTTCTTATCACTGCTTTCAAAGAACCAGCAACCTTTCTTCCCTGCTGTACCCTTTCAAACACTTCATCCTCCAAACCTCCATCCTTACTCATCACACTACCCAAGTACTTAAACGTACTCACATTTTCCAATTCCTCACCATCCAACCTCGCTGTACATTCACTGACTTCACCTCTCTCAAAGACCATCACTTTACTCGTCCCTACATTCACCTTTAGATTCCGTTTCTTACACACTCTCTCAAACTCATCCACCAAGCCTTGCAGCTCCCCTTCGTCTTCACTCAACAACACAGTATCATCTGCAAAGAACAGTACAGGGAGTCTCCAAACACTATCCTCTCTCACCAGGGTCACTCCAACATCCACTACCCTACCTTGTACCTCTTTTATTACCCCATCCATGTACAGATTGAACAACCATGGAGACATGACACATCCCTGTTTCAACCCAACCTTCTAAGAGAAAAATTCACTTAGTTCACCATCCACACGCCCTGCAGCCTTCGCACCATCGTACATACTCTTCACAGCATTCAACAACTTCCCGTCTACTCCATATATTCTTAACACTTTCCACAATCCTTGTCTATCCACCCTGTCATATGCTTTCTCCAAATCCATGAAAGCCGCATACAACTTCTTTCCCTTCTCTAGAAACTTTTCCACTAAAGATCTGAGAATGAATATCTGATCTACACAACCTCTTCCCTTCCTAAAGCCTCCCTGTTCTTCTCCAACTAATTTCTCTGTTCTTTCTCTAACTCTGTCAATAAGTATCCTACCATACACTTTTCGTATTATACTAAGAAGACAAATGCCCCTATGGTTACCACACACTTCTTTTTCCCCTTTTCCTTTGTACAAGGGAATAATTATACCTGACTTCCAATCCTCCGGGACTCTACCTTCCTCCCAGGCCAATCTGCACATCTTCCACATCCATTCTACTACTATCTCTCCCCCATGCTTCAGCATTTCACCACACACTCCATCAATTCCTGGGGCTTTCCCTGATTTAACTTTCTTCATTGCTTCCACAACTTCTATCCTACTGATTTCTTCCTGTCTTCTCACCCCCCTCCTTCTCCCAGCCATTTCCCCAGCCACTTATACTCGCATTACTTCCATCCTCTACGTTCAACACTTCCTTAAAGTGTTCTCTCCATCTGCTCACTTTTTCTCCCTTCTCCACTAGTAGTCTACCATTTTTATCTTTCACTCCCCTGCTAACTTCACCTCCACCCTGTCTTACTCTTTTCACCTCTCTTCAGAACATTTTCTTACAGTCCCTCCACTTTACACTCAAATTTCTTCCAAATTCCTCATCCACTCTCTTCTTACTCTCTCTTACTAATCTTTTCATCTCTCTCTTTCTTTCTACATATAACTCTCTCTTCCGCCTCTCAACTTCTTCCACGCCCCTATTTCTCATCCATTCATTGTATGCTTTCTTCTTTTGTGCCACAGCCTGTTTCACCTCTTCAGTCCACCACGCTGTTCCTTGCACCCCCCTCCGTCTTCTCTTCCTTCCACACACCACATCACATGCTGCACATATTTCTTCTGTAAATATTCTACACACACCTTCCACGTCTCCCATCTGCTCCAATTCATATTTGCCCAATCGTTCCTCCACTTCTCTCTTATACTCTGCCTTTTTCTCATCCTTTTGTAACCTTTCCACTCTCCTTGCAACTACTCCTTCCTCTTGTCTTTCCCTTCTTCTATTCCTCCAACTTACTTGAACTTTAATTCTGGCCATCACCAAGTAGTGGTCAGAAAGTCCACTCCCCCAACCTCTATACTCTCTTGCATCCTTTACACATCTTCGCATCCTTTCATCCACACACACATAATCAATCATTGCCTTCCTTTCATTCAGTTCACCACCCACCCTTCTCATCACTCGCCATGTATACCTGTGGATCATTTTATGCCTGAA
>NC_136957.1:32046141-32058641 GCF_032717465.1 Coenobita brevimanus | reverse complement strand
CCAGTGCACCCACCTCACGTATCCGTCCACCAATACCTGATCGGTCACCAATCTCTTACTACAGGAAGATTTGGAAATTTACACACACACACACACACAAACACACACACACACACACACACACACACACACACACACGCACGGACGCACGCACGCGCGCGCGCGATGACAAATAAGCAGGAATAGACTGTAGCACCAGTCGAGCAGGGCAGTACTCCCGAGCTGGACGGAAAGCTGATTACAGGGAGAGCTGGAGCTCCCGTTTCATCAGCCCTCAGGACTAGTTCCTGACCATCCCCCTTTGCTGAACTTTTCAGTGTCTCAGTAACACAGAGAGTAGACCAGCATGCTCTCCAATACAAATTTCTCTATCTCAACCAATCTATATGCACAATACACGTCCTTTCCCAAAATTAAAAAAAATCATGGCAACTCAACACTCAGCCTCAGAATCCCCAGGGGGGGGACCACAAAAGCCCCCACCTTCCACTCCTCTCCCGGTGACGACTTGAGCTGCCTGGAACCACTGTCTGACTCACTTTTTCTTCATTTCTACAATATTCGCGGCCTTTCATCTAACTGTCGCTCTGTTGAGCACCACCTCTCCTTCTCTAAACCTCACCTTCTCTTCCTGACGAAGACTCAGCTGTCTGAGGCAACTGACAGCAAACCCTTTTCTGTTTCCTCCTACTTTCTCTATACTCATTTCAAAGCCAATGGTGGATGTTGTGTATATATACGCAACGACTTATCTTGCTCTCATCTTCCAGAACTCGATTCTTCTGAATTCTCTACACTCTGGCTTCGGCTTTCCTGTCATTCTCGGACTAAATACATCTGTGCTGTTTACTTATCCCCTAATTCTACTGACTATCAAAAATTCTTCGAATATCGTACTTCTACGATGGAACACATTTTATCCATTTCTCCTTTCAGTGAAATCACCATTTTAGGAGATTTCAATGTTCACCACCACCTTTGGCTCTTCTTTCCTTTCACTGATCCACCTGGTGAACAAGCCTACATCTTATCTATCCTTAATGACCTAGAGCAGCTTGTACAGCACCCTACTTGTACCCAGACCGCCTTGGAGAGAGCTCCAACATGCTTGACCTCTTCCTTACTACTAATCTTTCTCCTTACACTGTCAATCTATTCTCTCCATTGGGATCCTACGATCACAACCTTATCACCTTAACCTGTCCTATCACTCCGGTACGGCCTGTGGACCCTCCAATGAAACGTTGTCTGTGGCACATTGGAGCTGCGGATTGGGAGGGCCTCAGGCAGTACTTCTTTGATTTTCCATGGAATGATTATTGCTTCGATGGCCGGGAGCCATCTGAGTGTGCCTTACGGATTAACGGAGGTTATTCTCTCGGACATGGAAGCATACATTCCTTTCTCGTATCCTTTGTGTAACGCAAGAAAGCCTTGGATTAATCACCTTTGTTCTAATGCTGTCCACAACAAGGAGGGGGCCTACAAAGGGTACTGGAGCCAACCCACCCCGAATCACATCATCCTTACGTTTCTGCCCGGAATCATGTTAAGTCTGTTCTTCGCTCTGCTAAAAATAATTTCATCCATACTAAATGCTCGCAACTCTCCAACTCGATTTCTTCCTGCTTTTTCTGGCACCTTGCCAAAAACCTTTCTAACAACTTTACCTCATCATGCTTCCCTTCTCTTGTCTACTCTGATGGCTCTGTAGCTATTTCTTCTACTGATCTCTTCGCTCTGACTTTCCCCTCCAATTCCACCTTAGATAATTCTGGTGCTGTTCCTCCATCACTTTCCCCCTCTGACTTCCTTATGGCTGACATTAAAATTTCTTCAGCTGATGTATTTTCTGCCATCACTGGCCTCATTACTAACAAGGTATATGGGCCAGATGGAGTCCCTCCTGTTGTTCTCAAAAACTTACACCCTCCCTAGGTAAACTCTTTCGCCTTTGTCTGTCAACTTGTACGTTTCCTTCTTGTTGGAAGTTTGCTCTCATTCAGCCAGTCCCAAAGAAGGGTGACCATTCCCATCCCTCTGACTATCGTCCAATTGCGTTAACATACTGTATCTCAAAAGTTTTCGAGTCAATTCTTAGTAGAAAACTTTTAAGGCATCTTTTCTATCACAACCTTTCTGATCGTCAGTACGGGTTCCATCAGGGACGCTCCACTGGCGATCTTCTCACCTACCTTTCAGACTCATGATCATCCTACTTTCGGGACTTTGGCGAAAGCTTTGCCATTGCACTTGACATCTCAAAGGTTTTCGATCGAGTCTGGCATAAATCTTTAATTTCCAAAATGCCCTCTTACTGTTTCTATTCTCCTATCTTTGCCTTCATCGGAAGCTTCCTTTCTGGTCGTTCTATAGCCACTGTTGTAGACGGCCATCGTTCTTCTCCTAGATCTATCAACAGTGGTGTTCCTCAGGGCTCTGTCCTATCACCACCTCTCTTCCTTTTATTCATCAATGACCTTCTAAGCTGTACATCTAACCCTATCCACTCATACGCTGATAACTGCATCCTTCATCTTTCCATTCGGTTCCCACAACGTCCATCTCTGCAGTTTCTTCAACAAACAAGGGATGAGGCTATGGCACACCTAATGTCTGACTTGGCTCGCATCTCTGACTTGGGTAAAAATAATCTGGTTGTTTTTAATGCATCTAAGACTCAGTTCTTACACCTATCAACCCGACAAAATCTTCCACAGGTATATCCACTAATGTTTAATAATATTCAGGGTTATCCTGCATCATCCTTGAACATGCTTTGGGTTTCCTTTACTCAGGATTTATCTTGGAAAGATCATATTACATCTCTTGTAAAATTTGCTTCCAAGATATTAGGTGTGCTAAGCCGACCCCGTTCCTTCTTTACCCCTGCACAATTGATGACTCTATACAGGGGTTTTATCCTCCCCTGTGTGGAGTACAACTCTCGTGTATGGGAAGGCTCCCGACATACAGCTCTTCTCAATAGGGTGGAGTCAAAGACTTTTTGTCTCATTAACTTTCCTCCTCTTACTGACTCCTTTCAACCTTTGTCTCTTCGCCGCACTGTTGCATCTTTATCTCTTCTCTATCACTACTTTAATGGTCACTGCTCCTCTGAACTGTCTGCATGCATTCCTCCACCTCTACGACGGGCGTGTAGCACCCGTCTAGCAGCAAACTCTCATCCCTTTTCTGTCCAGCTCTCTAATGCAAGAGTTAACCGTTACTCCCAGTCCTTCATTTATGCAACAGGTCAACTCTGGAACTGTCTTCCTCTGTCTGTATTTCCTGCTTCCTATGATCTCGAGTTTTTCAAACGCAGTGTGTCCAGGCATCTCGAAATGATCAGATCTTGAATTGGCTATCTCTTGTGTTTTGTTTTTCTCTTGCAGGGAACTGTTATTGCGGGCTCATGGCCTTTGGTTCCTTCTTCATCTCATAAAAAAAAGTTACGGCTATGTTAAAATCAGGAGAGGAAGACCAAGATGTGGGTGGAAAATAGATTGAGGAGAGGACTACAGACAACACGGTGAAAAGATATGAAAGTGTACTGATGTCATAATGATGTAAGAGAAGGAGTAAATTGTCCCATCTGACTGTTGAAAGAATTGCGGTGCGAGAAAAATTACTCGTTTAATTACTTGAGGATGGACAAGGGTTCCTACCTGCAGCTGTTGTCATTGGTTTCCTCAGTGATAAAGAAGAATGATACCTGTATGAGAAGTGCTATTTCGCCGGATGAAAGAGTGACAGCCACACTGAGGTTTATTGCCACAGGTTGCTCGTACGAAGATTTAATATTCTCCTGCACAACTGACGGCCTGGGGTACCCCATACAGGCTTAGTTTGCCTGAACCTGACCGGAGCCTGACTACGAAAATCTGTGCAACAGATCCCAGGACGACCGTTGAGGCCGCCTGAGTAGGCGCCTGTTCCCTACCCTCACACGCCCAGGTGTGTCTGAACGGATCGGCCTCTTCAGGCCACCGGATGGGCTCGACTCTGCGTGTATGGCCCACTGAAGAGGGAGGAGAGTGAGACAGAACAAGTTGCCTGTACTGAAGTGAAGAGAATTAGAGCATGGGAAAGAAAATACCGTGAATGATGAGAAACATTTTTGGTATCCTTTGTCAGGCAGGCGTGAACTCCAAAATTTAATATTAACAGCTTGTTGAAGTCAGGTATAATTATTTCCTTGTACAAATGAAAAGGGGAAAAAGAAGTGTGTGGTAATCATAGGGGCATTTGTCTTCTTAGTATAATAGGAAAAGTGTATGGTAGGGGGAGGCGTGGCTCAATCGGTAGAGACGTGGCCTGCCGTTCTAATGGATCCAGGTTCAAATCCCTGCTGGGGCAGGGAACAGTTTAAGGATTTGAATTTCATTAAATCAGGCTTTACTGATCTACCAGAAGACCCGCCGACATGTCGTAAAAATACCCCCGCTAATACCAACACACCAGTCCTGTATGAGACAGCCCTAGCATGTATTCAATATGGACGGTGGGTGTTAGCGCCGAAGTGGTGACATGAAGAGGTGTATGGTATGTAGGAGGACTGTTGGGCCTTGATAGCAGGCTGTGAAGCCTATGCCCAGAGTCGAACACATAAAAAAAAAAAAAAAAAAAAAAAAACTTACTGACAGAGTTAGAGAAAGAACAGAGAAACTAGTTGGAGAAGAACAGGGAAGCTTTAGGAAGGGAAGAGGTTGTGTAGATCAGATATTCATTCTTAGATCTTTAGTGGAAAAGTTTCTAGAGAAGGGAAAGAAGTTGTATGCGGCTTTCATGGATTTGGAGAAAGCATATGACAGGGTGGATAGACAAGTATTGTGGAAAGTGTTAAGAATATATGGAGTAGATGGGAAGTTGTTGAATGCTGTGAAGAGTATGTACGATGGTGCGAAGGCTGCAGTGCGTGTGGATGGTGAACTAAGTGAATTTTTCTCTTTGAAAGTTGGTTTGAAACAGGGATGTGTCATGTCTCCATGGTTGTTCAATCTGTACATGGATGGGGTAATAAAAGAGGTACAAGGTAGGGTAGTGGATGTTGGAGTGGCCCTGGTGAGAGAGGATAGTGTTTGGAAACTCCCTGTACTGTTGTTTGCAGATGATACTGTGTTGTTGAGTGAAGATGAAGGGGAGCTGCAAGGCTTGGTGGATGAGTTTGAGAGAATGTGTAAGAAACGGAATCTAAAGATGAATGTAGGGAAGAGTAAAGTGATGGTCTTTGAGAGAGGTGAAGTCAGCGAATGTACAGCGAAGTTGGATGGTGAGGAATTGGAAAATGTGAGTACGTTTAAGTACTTGGGTAGTGTGATGAGTAAGGATGGAGGTTTGGAGGGTGAAGTGCTTGAAAGGGTACAGCAGGGAAGAAAGGTTGCTGGTTCTTTGAAAGCAGTGATAAGGAACAGGGAAGTGAGCATGGAAGTGAAAAAGTTACTACATGAAAGTATTGTGATACCAACTCTAACGTATGGAAGTGAAGCTTGGACGTTGTTGGAAGGACACAAGTCAAGAGTGAGAGCAGTGGAAATGAGTTATTTAAGAGGAGCCTGTGGAGTCACATGGAGAGACAGGCTGACGAATGAGGATATAAAGGAGCGTTGTGGTGTTGATGTGGATGTGATAGGAAGCGTTATGAGGAACACACTGAGGTGGTTTGGCCATGTGGAGAGGATGGAGGGTGAAAGACTGACGAAGAGAGTGTATGTGAGTGAGGTGGAGGGGGGAAGAGGGAGGGGGAGGCCGAGGATGAGATGGAGGGATGGGGTGGAGAGGTATATGAGAGAGGGGGGTGTGAGTTGGGAGCAGGGCAGTGAAATGGCAGGGGACAGGGCGACTTGGAGGCGATTTGTTTGTGGCCACCCCAAACGGGATTGAGGCGTCTGGCAATAAATAGATAGATAATTTAACCTAACAAAGATCTCATTTTTTCTTTCAGCTCTATTCACGGACTAATGTAATGAGTTTCAAAGGCTCTCTTCCTATGTTACAAGAGGAAACTTATTCCATATTGCTGCTGTCATAAAGGTCATCCAGTTTTATGCAACCGAGATGTATTCAAGACGTGTGTGGCCCACTCCGTCAGGTGAAAACAAATCAGCAGTTTTATCCAAGGTGACCCATTCCTCATAATGAGGCTTTTCATATTCACAGAGTCAAGATTAAGCATTCAAGTTATGGGAATGGCCCAGTTCCGTGAGGTGAAAGCATTCTGGTTATATTAATATTTCCTTTCGGTGTGGAATTTTCCTTGCATCATGCTATCATATGTACACAGACACGAGCACAGATATAGTTTCTTTTCAAAAAAAAAAAAAAATAATGATAAATACATAAATAATAGGACGACTTGAAATCCCGTGATGTGCTCCAAACCTAGCCAACTTTACAGAACATATGCAAAATCTTCAAAACTGTTTGGTTAAGGAGGGAATCAGCATTTTTCTCGACAACTGTACATCGGCTTACCGTCCCGTCATCTATCTATCTATCTATATACCTAGGCTGCTTCCCCCAAGGAAAGGGAGGTAGCCGAGACAGGACGACTCACTCTCCATTTACTCATCCATTCAAACACATTCATTCGCATCTTAGCCCCAAAGGGGAGAACGGACAGATCCTCACCGCATCACACCGCACAAGGGTCAACTGCGCAATGCAATCGGTGACATCCACAGCAGGGCCCGACAGCAGAACTGGTTTACCCCTGCCACATCATAACAGACCCATCCCCTTACCCGCACCTGACCTGACTAGCTGATCATACCAAATGCGGGAGAATATCCCCTCAGGGCTGCGTCATCACTTATTCATTCACAATTTCTTTCCATTTATTTCTGTCACGCACAGCCACTCTTCCTGGCACAACAGACATCCCTCTCGCATCCAGCTCTCTTCACACTGTCCATCCATCCTATTCGTGGTCTTCCTCCTCTCAGTCTTACACCTCTCACATCAGATCTAGTTATCTTTTCACCAATCGCTCGTTATCCATTCTCTCCATATGCCCAAACCATTGCAACACCCTCTGCTCAACTCTACCAGCCATCTCCCGAACAACTCCAGTTCTCCTTCGCACTTCATCATTTCATACTCGATCCATACGCGTCCTCCACACATACTCCTCAGACATCTCATCTCCATTACATTCAAACTTTTCCTCTCTGCTACACCCATATTCCATGTTTCAGCCCCATATAATGCAGTCGGTACCACAACACCCTCATACAGCCTTCTCTTTACATCCATTCTAAAAACAGAACGACATTTAAACACTTTTTCATTCCTCCCAGCACCTTTCCTACTTCATTTATTCTAAACTTCACTTGGCATCTATTCTTCCATCCACAGCAACATGTGACCCTAGATATTTAAAACAATCTACCTCCTCAAGCAACTCACCATTCAAAACTATATTCATCCCCCTACCATCTATCAACCTCGTACACTTCATCACTTTACTCTTATTCTCATTTACTTTCAATTTCCTCCTTTCACACACCCTTCCAAACTCCTCTACCAACTGTCTCAATCTCTCCTCTGAATCAGTCACCAGTGCAGTATCATCTGCAAGCAGCAGCTGCTTCAGATTCCACTCTCCTCCATCAACATTTACCAGACTCAGACCACCTAAAACTCTTGCATTCACCTCCCTTACAATACGTCCCGTCATATATGAGTTAATTAGATCTGAGCGATTTTGTCTATCGGTAACTCAAAAACTAAACCGATGTCAGTTATTTTAGTTTGATTCCTTCAATCTGATGACGTAATTACTAGATTATTCATGCTTCTATCTGACATTTTTTTTAATGGGGGACTAGATATAGTCTGCTTCCTTCTGACCACGTCAACGCCAGTCTTCTTCACAGCAACAATGCATTTACCACCCACACCCATGACTTTTTTTAATGCAAGGAAGCAGGAACCAAAGGCCAGAAGCCCGCAAATTGTTCTGTCCAAGAAAAAACAAAATCAGTATAGAGCCGAATTCAAGGTCTGTTCATTTCATGATGCTTGGACACACTGCTTTTGAAGTACAGGATATTATAGGCAGCAGGAAATACAGAGAGAGAGAGATTGTTCCAAAGATGACCTGTTGCATACATGAAGGACTGGAATTAACGGTTAACACTTGCATTTGAAAGTTGTCCAGAAAAAGAATGAGAGTGTGCTGCTAGACGGGTGCTATGCACTCGTCATAGTGGTGGAGAGATGCAAGCAGACACTTCAGAGGAGCAGTGACAATCGAAGTAGCGACAGAAAAAAGATAAATATGCAACAGTGAGGCGAAGAGACAAAAGCTGACGGGAGCCAGTAAAAGGAGGAGAATTAATGAGACAAAAACGACTTTGACTCCACCTTGTTAAGAAGAGCCGTATGTGGGGAGCCTCCCTACACATGAGAGTTGTATTCTTCACACGGGCAAATAAAACCCGTGTATAAAGTCAACAACTGCTCAGGGGTAAAGAAAGCATGAGGTCGGCTTAGTACACCAAATCTCTTGGAAGCGGATTTTACAAGAGAGGCTTTGTTCTTCCCAAATTAAATCCCGAGAGAATGAACTCGAAGTATGACTGAAGATGATTTAGGATTGAGCTGGATTTTGTTAAAGATTAAAGGTTACTCTTGTGAAAGAGTTTGTCAGGTTGATAGATGTAAGAACTGAGTTTTTCATGCATTAAAAACAACAAGATTATTTTTACCCCAATCAGAGATATGAGCCAAGCCAGGTGTGCCATAGTCTTATCCCTTGTTTGTTGAAGTAATTGCTGAGATGGACGCTGCGAGAGGCGAATGGAAAGATGACGGGTGGAGTCATCAGCCTATGAGTGTATAGGGTTAGATGTACCATACAGCTTTGATGGTCATTGATGAATACAAGGAAGACAGTTGGTGATAGGACAGAGCCCTGAGGAACACCATTATTGATAGCTATGAGAGAAGAAAGGTAGCTATCTACAACAGCAGCTATAGAACAACCAGAAAGGAAGCTAGAGATGAAGGCACAGATAGAAGGATAGATACTGTAAGAGGGCAGTTTGGAAATTATTGATTTATTCCAGACCAGATGGAAAGCCTTTGAGATGTCAAGTGCAATGGCACAGCTTTCATCAAAGTCCCAAAAGGAGGATGACCAGAAGTCTGAAAGGTAGATGAGAAGATCGCCAGTGGAGCATCCGTGGCAGAACCCGTGCTGAAAGTTGTGAAAGGAAAGATGCCTTTTTTTTTCTTTTTTTTTTTATGTGTCCGACTCTGGGCATAGGCTTCACAGCCTGCATTCAAGGCCCAGTAGTCCTCCTACATACCAAGCACCTTTACATGTCACCACTTCGGCGCTAACACCCACCGTCCATATTGAATACATGCTAGGGCTGTCTCATACAGGACTGGTGTATCAGTATTAGTGGGGGTATTTTTACGACATGTCGGCGGGTCTTCAGGTATATCAGGAAAGTCTGCTTTTATGAAATTCAAATCCTTAAACCGTTCCCTGACCCAGCCGAGATTTGAACCTGGGTCCAGTAGGACTGCAGGCCACCACTCTACTGATTGAGCCACCGCCTCCCCCAAGAATAGACTTTGACAACTTTTGAAACACAGGATGTTAAAGAGATTGGGTGATGGTCAGAGGGATGGGAATGGTCACCATTCTTTGGTACAGGCTGAATGAGAGCAAACTTCCAGGAAGAAGGAAAGGTGCAAATTGACAAAAAGTGAAAGAGAATACCTAGGCAGGGTGTAAGCAGAGTTCTTGATGCCAACAGGAGGGATCCCACCAAGCCCATATGCCCTGTAAGTATTGAGGCCAGTGATGGCAGAAAGTACATTAACTGAAGAAATTTTAATGTCAGCCATGAGGAAGTCAGAGGGGGGAAGTGATGAAAGAATGGCACCGGAATTGTCTTAGGTGGAACGGGAGGAGAAAGTAGCAATGAAGAGTTCTTTAGCAGTAGAATAGATGGCTATAGAGCCATCAGAGTGGAGAAGAGGAGGGAAGGATATTGATGTAAAATTGTTAGAAAGACTTTTGGCAAGGTACCAGAGGGAGTGGGAAGAATTCAAGTTGAAGAGTTCATAGCATTTAGTACGAACGAAAGTACTTTTGACAACGTGAAGAACAGACTAAGCATGATTCTCAGCAAAAATATAAAAGAGATGAGATTTTGGAGTGGATTGGCTCTGTTACCTTTTGTAGGCCTTCTCTTTGTTGTGGAGAGCATAAGAACAAGCGTGATGAAACCAAATGTTTTTTTTTTTTTTTCATTAGCCAAAGGATATCAGAAAGAAATGTATGCTCCCATGCCCAAGTGAATAACCTCCGTAATGCACAAGTCACATTCAGATGGCTCTCGGCCATGGAAGCAATGATCATTCCAGGGAAAATTAAAGAAGTATTGCCTGATGGCCTTGCAATCAGCAGCTCCAAAATGCAACAACGAACACTTCTTTGGAGGGTTCACAGGCCTTACTGGAGCAATAAGACCGGTTAAGGTGATAAGGCTTTAACTCGCCCCGTCCTGGAGACGTGAATTCACGTCCTCACATGATGTGCACTCATATCCCTGAGACGTAAATTAACGCGGCAACATTGCAAGGTCCCTAATTTGCACAATTTTCAATTTTCGCGAGTGATTTCGCTAGTGATTTTTAGCACGTATACACGGGACACCTTCCTCTATTCCTCTACAAGATGCCAAGCAGGGACAATGCCTTACATCACATAACCTCTCCCTCCCCCTGCACGCCATTGTCTTGGCAATTCACCTGTTACCAGTGACCTGGCCAATAAAGACATTCAGGGCCAGAGTGATTCCCCAGTCGATGACAATGTGAAGGACAACGTTTACATAGCATTAGAGGAAGAAACAGTCAGAAATGATGATCAGGTAATGTGGGAAAAAAAGGTCATGAATGGTGATGAGTTAGTGAGTGAAACAGTGCTTATAATGCCTATATTACTGTTTGAAAACCAATATACTCTTGTACTACATATAAATTCGTACCAAGTAAATAAATAAATACTGTTTATGAGTGGATAAAATAGTTACCCTGCCATAGAACTCGTTTTCTTTGGTGCCAGCCTGTTAGAAAACCCAGTCAGGTAAGGAGGTACTCGTACCTGGATCGAGTATTTTAAACCTCAGGTGAGCGATTTCTCTATGAATTTTCGATGTTTCTCACCAAAAGCGAATGTTTGAGCCTAAAAAAAAAAAGGTCCAAAAATGTCAGGACTGGGGTATACCACTGCCCAGAAAACGTCAGGATGGGGCGGGTTAATTGGAGGAGCCCAATAGAGAGGAAAGATTAACAGTGTAAAGGGAAGGATTAGTTGTAAGGAAGAGGTCATGTATATTGGCACTCTCTCCACGGTGGCCAGGGATACGGGTAGGGTGCTGTACAAGTTGCTCTAGATCATTATGGATAGAAAAGATGTTAACTTGTTCACCAGGTGGACCAGTGATAGAAGAGGAGAGCCACAGGTGGTGGTGAACATTGAAATTGCCTGGAGTGGAGATTTCTGAGAAAGGAGGAATGGATAGGATGTGTTCCATCTTAGAAGTAAGATAGTCGAAGAATTTTTCATAGTCAGTAGACTTAGGGGATAAGTAAACAGTTCAGATACATTGAGTTAGAGAATGACTGGAGAGCCAGATAGCAGAGAATTCACAAGACTCAAGTTCAGGGACATGAAAGCAAGATATGGCGCTGCGTACACACAACAAAAAAACTATCGTTACACCTTCTGCGCGATATAAAATGACACACGAATGAAGGTTTTTGATAACAGCCTCCTCCATTGGTATCCCTGCGTGTGTTTGTTGCATATTTATTATAAGCTATATCCATTGCTTCTCCCATGCATATTTCTACCTCGTCCTATTTGGCAACTCAACCACTGTCAGGCTTACCAACCCCAGCGAGACAGCCAGGTTGTTCAGTATGAAACACATCGGACCCCCCCTGTAACGATAGTTTTTTTGCTGTGTGTACATATACACAACAGCCACCTTTGGATATGAAATGAGTATAATGAGAGTTCTTTTTCTTATGTGAGGAAGAAGGAACCAAAGGTTGAGATTGCAAAACGTTCCTTCCAAGAAAAAAAAAAAAAAAAAAGAGTCAAATTCAAGATTCGTTCATTTCGAGATGCCTGGACGCACTGCATTTGAAAGACTGGAGATCATAGGAAGTAGGAAATACAGACAGAGGGAGACAGTAAAAGAGCTGACCTGTTGCGTAAATGAAGGACTGGGAGTAACGGTTAACTATTTCATTAGAGAGTTGGACAGAAAAGGGATGAGACTTTGTTGCTAGATGGGTGCTACGAGGCCGTCGTAGAGGTGTAGGGATGCAAGCACACAGTTCAGAGGAGCAGTGACCATGGAAGCAGCGAGAGAAAAGAGATAATGAGGCAACAGTGTGTCAAAGAGACAGAGGTTGAAGGAAGCCAGTAAAAGGAGGAGAGTTGATGAGACTAATAGGCTTTGACT